>NW_028319588.1:485000-605000 GCF_062004578.1 Staurois parvus | reverse complement strand
ACAGCTTGTCACATGGTACAAGGCTGTTGTGAATGGCTCTGTACCATGTGATCATTCACAGATTTTACACGTAGTAAGCAATGATGTCAGAAGTGACATCTTGCTTACTATTCATGTGATCACTGATTGTCCAGTCAGTGATCACATGATTGGGACCTCACACAGAGGTCCCGTACAGCGTTTGGTGTTCACAGCCTGGACACAGCGGGCACCGGATTGCTGTACTGCGCGCTCCCGGGGAGTGCGCACAGTCCAAAATGGGGGGCGCCATTTATGAACAGCAACCCGCCCCTGCACTGCCACCGTCCGGCCGTTTATATACAGCGGCTGGACGGGGAGTGGTTAATTGGCCTGGATCTGGGAACCTGACGTCATTTCAGTTGTATAACTTCAGCCTACATAATGGCCTCCAACAAGGCAAGCCCTACCACATAGCAGTCCCCCCCCCTTTTTTTTTTTTTTTCCCTAAATTCTCCATTGCAGCCGAAAGGAGCAAAAAAACAAACCAAAAAAAACCCCAAAGCAAATGTACACTGCATGTGATATTAAAGTGCACCTGTCTCCTATAGCCCGTAGAAAACCAAAATTCAACCTGCAAATTCAAACTTTTGCAACAAAAAAATAATTGTAAAAATTATATTTTATTTATCTTGGTATACATAACTTCTGTAAGTCAGTATTTGGGTTTGCAAAGGCAAAAATAATGTGCAGTAA
This sequence comes from Staurois parvus, assembly GCF_062004578.1. Lineage (NCBI taxonomy): Eukaryota > Metazoa > Chordata > Amphibia > Anura > Ranidae > Staurois > Staurois parvus. The sequence continues at coordinate 604,286 of NW_028319588.1, read as the reverse complement.
CTCATAGCAACTAGACATTGGTCTACTACAGTGAAGTCTGTGAAGGAAGATTTCATGTCTGGCTCACTAAACCTGTTTATACAGCTAATGGGTATTTAAAAGGAACAGGATTAGCCCCTAATATGTTGCAGACTTCTTATTCAACTTTTTTTTTTTTTTTTATTGTAGTCTGGTTTACATTACCTATTGTATTAACCTTGAACGTACCTCAGCCATATTATTCACAGTTCAGGGCAAAAGGAGGACTATTTTATTAAATATAGTGATTTATGGAAAGCTCTGCCAATTCTATCTGTCATAAACCAACCGATTTTGAATATAAACCGGCACTTTTTTTAACTATACAAACGTGCAAAGTGATATTTTTTTTTTTTTTTGAGGGGGGTTTAACATCCATAATATTTATTTTGGAAATGAATATCTTACATGGTGCCAAAGCTTTCCTGATTCTCATTAAGCAGTTGACAAAAAGTGGACTGACTAAAAGGTGTTTTAGTATACCGAATGAATCTACTTAGCATTTTTCCATCCATTTAAATTCATACCACATTTCTATATATAATTTTTTTTTTTTCACATTTTCCCTCTACTGATACTTTTTTTAAATCCTAGATTAATATTTAATCACAGTTATTTGACATTATTCAGCAGTTCTTATGGTTTCTTAAATTACACTTGTTAAAATAAAAATCAACATTGTCTTGGGGAAAAAAAAAAAAATGTTTTAAACGAAAAAATCCACTGTGTCTTCATCCTAATTCTTTATTAGGTGCCAAAATAATTATTTTACATTTCTCAGAAGTGCTGGTTCAGTGTGAACTATGACATAGAACTGTTGTCAGAAATGTCAGAAATTATTTATTCCTGACAATAAATACAAATAAACAGAAATATAATTTTAGCATTTTAAAATTCAAATATTGTAGCCTGTGCAAATTAGAGTCAGAATTTTTTCAATTTGGCGTTTTTTTTCCCCTTTCATTATGCCAAGTACAATAAATAAGGAAAAGTATGCAAAAAAAATAACTTTTACTTTTTGGAAACTAACAGTTTATTAGCATTTGAAAATAAAAATTAGATTCTGAATTTTTTCAATTTGGCGTTTTTTTTTCCCTTTCATTATGCCAAGTACAATAAATAAGGAAAAGTATGCAAAAAAAATAACTTTTACTTTTTGGAAACTAAACAGTTTATTAGCATTTGAAAATAGATTCCAAAAGCCAAAACAAATTTTCTGCTTTGGATATTTTTAAGTAACTTTTTTTTTTTTTTTTTAGCATTTAGAGATTAAAAAAAAAAAAATCTAAAGCAAAGATTTTTGTTTTTTTGGCTCACTTTAGCAATAGATATGCTTCTTTTGATATTTGCCCTGTCTCGGAGTACACATGAGAATGTTGTCCTTCCTTTTTCTCCCTTTCAAGTGTCGACTATACTCTTCTAACATCACCCACTTGAAATTCTCATATTTACCATGACTGAGGGAAAGTAGATACATTACGGCATGAGCCATTTATAACACCGCAATCTTATAAGACGTTTGAGAGTCTTTTTATTTTGTAAAGTATACCCAGTTAGTTATTTTTGGCAGTGTTGCTAGGTCGGGAAAAAACATGTTACATTACCCCCCCCCCCACCCCAAGAAGTACACCTGTCGTAACATACAGTTTAAAAAAAATAAAGGTTGGTAAAAAGTAAAAATTGTAAAAGAAAATTATTATTATACAGGATTTGTATAGAGCCAACAACTTGTGCAGCACTTTACAAAATACCTGAATTTTTTTTTTTTTAAATTTGATACAGTATTACAATGACCAGCATACGATTTATTTTTTTATAGCATTAAATTGTAGTATCTTCTATATCTAGGAAAAGCTTACAAGTTATAGATTATTATTATTATTATTACTATTATTATTATACAGGATTTGTATAGAGCCAACAACTTGTGCAGCACTTTACAAAATACCTGACTTTTTTTTAAGTGCTGCACAAGTTGTTGGCTCTATACAAATCCTGTATAATAATAATAATAATAATCTATAACTTGTAAGCTTTTCCTAGATATAGAAGATACTACAATTTAATGCTATAAAAAAATAAATAGTATGCTGGTCATTGTAATACTGTATCAAATTAAAAAAAAAAAAAAAAAAAAAGTCAGGTATTTTGTAAATTTGATACAGTATTACAATGACCAGCATACTATTTATTTTTTTATAGCATTAAATTGTAGTATCTTCTATATCTAGGAAAAGCTTACAAGTTATAGATTATTATTATTATTATTATTATACAGGATTTATATAGCGCCAACAGTTTGTGATGTGCATTTATTTATTTTTTGTGAAAAAGTGAAATCCTTGAAAAATGGTCAGAAAACTGATGTTCCAAAACCCACATTTTTAAACATTTCTGCTAATTTATCAAAGTTACTTTTTTAGTGAATTTTTAGCTTTGGACAATAAGATAACGGATTAATTTCCATCCAAATTTAAAGATTCACTAAAAAGGCAACTTTGATAAATTTGCAAAAATGTTTAATCTTTAGAAAACTGATGTTCCAAAACCTGAATTTTTAAAAATTTTTGCAAATTTATCAAAGTTGCATTTTTAATGAATCTTTAACTTTGGACAATAACATAACGGATTACACCATCCAAATTTAAAGGATAAGTTCACTTTTTGGAACATGTTCTACCCTTATTAACATATTGCCAAACTGGTAGAACCAATAATGAATCTTTATAAAACTGTAGAAATTAAACTGCAAAAAAGTATCAGTATAATAAAAGAATGTGGTAGAGGGACTTTAAAATTTTGGGTTTTGGAACATCAGTTTTTTGAAGTCCCTCTACCACATTCTTTTATTATACTGATACTTTTTTGCAGTTTAATTTCTACCACTTTCCCATCAATTGAAGCCCATTCCTGGCAGCTTGGCATCTCGGTGGCCATCTTGCGTCCTGGGATTTTTCAGGATGCAAATTAAAATCCGCTTTAGAACTGCAACGCTATGGGGTGCGATTGGTTCTACCAGTTTGGCAAGCAACGTGACGAGGAGTCGATTACTTTTCGTCAGACAGGAGAATTGATGTATCCCGTTAAATGTTCTCAACTACATGGCAGCTATAAAAAATAGTTTGGTTTGTTTTTTTGTGTTTTTTTTTTTTCCTTTTACGCACTTCAGACGACAGCTAAATGAAAACAACTGTCAATCTTCTGTCATTTTAATTACAAGTGAATTGATCGTCTTTCACATAATCTAATCTGATGATCTCCAGAGGCCATGGCAGTTGTAGAGATCACATTGACAGACTGCTAGTCCTCGAAGGAGAACCCAACGACGTTTTGGGTCTAGGCTAGACAACACAACGTTCAGGCTTTGGATAAAAAAAAGGTTATTCAACAGGACTGTATCAGAATCGAGGAATTGGGAGTCTGCTAGATTGTGGGAATGGTTTGATAGATTCAAATCTACTGAAAAGTTTAAACCTTTCCATCAGCCATACTGCTTCCAAGATGGAACGGAACCATTTGGTGAGGGATTTGGCCATCATGCGAGTAGTGGTTGGGGTTCTCATGGGAATAGTCGGTTGACCCCCTCAGGACGGTCTGAGATATTTGCACAGATGGTATGGATAATCCATATTATAGATGGGGGGGGGGGGGGAGCGATACCCAAGAAGGCCTTTGCCCCCATTGAGAACTATTTAGAAACAGAGGACATTGTCTCCCCGGCTCGGATTTCTGGACCCCCCCTCACCTGTTGCATTGCTGAACTATGCAGAATCTCTGGCATATGTCCGCGTGGTGCTGGGTGGTGCCTTTTGCTATTTCGACGCCCGTGACCGAGATTCGCACACTGGGATCAGGCAATCATCACGCCCCACATATTATTTAAAAAAAACCAAAAAAACACACATTTCGTTTGGTTGCGCTTTGAACAACGTCAGAGACTTGAAGCTGTTCGCAGCCAGGAAACACTTGTCGCAAGCTGTGCCGATCCGTCTCGCTGGAAGGTTTACATTTTAAAGAAAAATGGAAACGGCTTCTATTCATTCCTGGATGATTGTGGCGTTATTTGCCCCCCTTTTTTTTTTTTTTAAATGACTTCATTACAAAAGCATAAAAACACACAAAAATTTTAGTAACCGCATACACCAACCCTACCGCCCGTCATCCTAGCTTCTGTTGGAACCATTTTGGATTCAAGAAGCAACAGACAGACTTTTCCAAGGATACAACTCAAAAACAATGTCGCAAAATGTTTTCCAGTAAAGCGTAAAAGAAAAAAAAAAAGAGTTGGAAGATGATCCTATGATGTGGACAGGTGCTCAGCAACTGCGCGGTATCGTTCTCATGGGAGATATGGCGAGTCTGCTGTAAGCGCTATAAGCAGACGGGAACAAACGGACTAATCATTTAGGAAGCGGTCAGTCCAGTCGAGGAGCGAGTCTTTACTTTCAAAAGAATTGCCTGATTGTTTTGCTAACCCCCTGGACTCAATATCGAGCCACTGACCTGGAGCAAATAGGCAGGTCGGGAAGGTCAGAGTAAAGTTCTGAGCTGGTGACTCAAAGTATTGAAAGGAGAAGTATGGATTTGTAAAAAAAAAAATAAACATTGGTGTCCTTTTATCAAGTAGTGGTAAATGACCGCTGCTCAGTTCTCCGGCATTCTCAAAGGCAGGGGCGGAATGACCATTTGGGAACTCGGGCCCCATGAGGATACCCCTGGTACCTTTCATAGGCTTTTTTAGGTGTGGTTTGAGTGTGGGCAAGGACACAGGGGCCCCATGATCCCCTATTGCCCGGGGGCCCCATGGGTTGTCAGTCTGCCCCTGCTCAGAGGAGACGGCTCTCCGGGCATTCTCGGAGGAGACTGCTCTCCGGGCATTCTCGGAGGAGACGGTTCGTCCAGGCAGTGGTAAATTACTGCTGCTCAGTTCTCCAGCATTCTCAGAGACAGGGGCGGACTGATCATTTGGGAACTTGGGCACTGCCCCAGGGCCCGGGGTCAGAAGGGGGCCCCATGAGATGCCCCTGGTACCTTTCATAGGCTTTTTTGGGTGTGGTTTGAGTGTGGGCAAGGACACAGGGGCCCCATGATCCCCCTATTGCCCGGGGGCCCCATGAGTTGTCAGTCCGCCCCTGCTCAGAGGAGACGGCTCTTCCGGCATTCTCGGAGGAGACGGCTCTTCCGGCATTCTCGGAGGAGACGGCTCTTCCGGCATTCTCGGAGGAGACGGTTCGCCTGGGCAGTGGTAAATTACTGCTGCTCAGTTCTCCAGCATTCTCAGAGACAGGGGCGGACTGACCATTTGGGAACTTGGGCACTGCCCCAGGGCCTGGGGTCAGAAGGGGGCCCCATGAGATGCCCCTGGTACCTTTCATAGGCTTTTTTGGGTGTGGTTTGAGTGTGGGCAAGGACAAAGGGGCCCCATGATCCCCTATTGCCTGGGGGCCCAATGATCCCCTATTGCCTGGGGGCCCCATGAGTTGTCAGTCCGCCCCTGCTCGGAGGAGACGGTTCGTCCGGGCACTCTCGGAGGAGACGGTTCGTCCGGGCACTCTCGGAGGAGACGGTTCGTCCGGGCACTCTCGGAGGAGACGGTTCTCCTCTGAATGCCTTTTTATGAAGCAGTGTAGATCGCTTCTCCGACTGAAGGGAGAAGCGATCAACAAAAATGTCTGCTTTTACTATAATCTCGCGAGGTTACAGTAAGATCGGTCAAACACCGTTTTCTAAGCAGAGGTAAATTATTGCTGCTTCGTTTGCAGTTCCTCCGATTCTCCACCTCTGGGCTGGAGAATCTGGAGGGAGAACACAGTGAAGGGCTGACATCGCTCCTTCATATACTGGCCATCTGTGTGCTGAGATGATCAGCAGAGAACGTTCTCCACTGATCATCTCTGCTTCCTAACCCACTAATGATCGGAGATCAGCAACGATCCTCAGGATCGCCGCTGATCTCTGTTTCATAAAAGGACACCATAATACTCACATCCATGCTGCAGCATCAGTCGCCGGCTCTAGACCGGAGAACTGAGCGATCAGATGACCACCAATCTCGCAGTTCATGGTTCTGAGAGCTGTGACCGTCAGTCATCTCTCTTTGCTCACTGGAGCACCATGCTAGAAAAGCGACGTGCTGAGAGCCAGCTACCGATCAGGCATCCAGGTGGTTCCCGACAATATGGTCGGGATCCTTCCAGATCCTGGAGTGGCTTGGTGACGTCAGCTGATAGCAGGCTTTAGGCTGCTGTTGACTGATTGTGGGTCACAGGAGAGCAAGCGCCCAGTTTTCTTCTGCTGGACTACAGTATACCACCCCCCTCAATATTATAGAGATGAGAAGAAAGGGGTGTTCTGTAGACCATCAGGGAGACCTGGACATAGCTGACAACGGTGCTTTGGATATCGGTAATGCAGAGGCATGGAGATGTCTGCTCTCTACATGAAGGCAGGAGCCCATTGGAAATTTGGTGGGTCAACAGGCCATTTTCTTTACTTTCAACTTTTTTTTTTTTTTGTTTTAAAGGGACATGGGGAAATGTGCACGTATTGCAGAGATATACTGAATATGATCACTCGAATGGACTGCCCTTCGTGCAGTTCATTTTTCAGGCACGGAGCATGGCCTGTTTCTTCAGAGCATGCACTTGGAGTGCCGTTAACAATTGAGACTGCAAATATGATGCACATTTCCAAAACGTGTGCTTTGTTGCACGCCAAGTGTGAACAGAGCCTACAGTTGACATGGACAGGAAAGCTGAGGATGGTTAGGCAGAATCTGTAGGTTGGCTGGGCAGTCTGGTTCTCCAGTATTGCAGATGTCCACATCATAAGTGCATGCATTAGGCTGGCCATTGATGGATCAAAATTCGGCCGGTTCAGCAAGAACCGCCAGTTTTTGATCCATGCATAACCGCTTCTGTTCAGAGTCCCCACTGTCTGAATACAATCTCATTGGGGAGGAATCCTCTATCCACCTTGCTTGTGTGGATGGGGGAATCCATTTGTTGTTTTTTTTTTTTTTTTTTGTTCAGAACGGTGGCTGAATGGAAAAAAAAAAAAAGGTCCATCTATGGCCACCCTTAGGCTGGCCATACATTATACAATTTTCTGTTCAATTTCTACCCAATTTCCTTTAGATTTACCTTCCACTATGTGGTGCAAGGGCCTGCCTAAATGGATACAATTGAAGTGTTGTTTAGGTTTGACCTCATATTCTATGGTTTTTGGTAAATCTAAAGCAATTTTCTAAAGAAAATTGTATAATGTATGGCCAGCCTTAGGCTGTACATTATACAATTTTCTTGAGAATTTTGCTTTAGATTTACCAAAAACCTTATAATATGAGGTCAAACCCAAACAACACTTTCAATTGTATCCATTTAGGCGGGCCTTTGCACTACATACAGTAGTTGAAGGTAAATCAAAAGGAAATTGGGCAGAAATTGAATGGAAAATTGTATAGAGTATTGCTAGCCTAAGGGTGGCCATAGATGGACCATTTTTTTTTTTTTTTTGAACCATATAATATGAGGTCAAACCTAAACAACACTTTCAATTGTATCCAATTAGGCGGGCCCTTGCACTACATAGTTGAAGGTAAATCTAAAGGAAATTGGGCAGAAATTGAATGGAAAATTGTATAATGTATGGCCGACTTAACTCTGCAGGGTACCCCAGGAGCACAATAGTGTATCGCCTGAGAAAAATCCCAACCCAGAAGACTCAACAACCCCCAAGATCTATTTGTGTTTTGAGCTTGGAAAGTAATCCATCATCCCAACCTTCCCCCGATCACACCAGGACTGGGCAAGCTCCATTGCCGGCTTTAGACCGATGAAACTAATTGAGATTGTTCTTTTCCCCGTCTTCGCTGTAGTACCACGTCCGCCTTAAATGCGCTTTATGCCCCGTGGCACGGCTGAGGTTAATGGGAACGGTGACCTACGGGCCTGCGAGTGCTGGCTGTAATGACCAGTGCAGGTCCGGCTCTATCCCAAGCAAAGCTAATCCCCAACAAATTGCAGGTCCTATTATTTCCGACCTTGTAATTAAAGGCCTGGGCCCGGTACCTGCTGCTGCCGATAACAATCTGCGCGCTGATTAGAGGGCAAAGGCTAGAGGAGAGGACATCATTAGCACAACTTTGAAGGATTATTCCAGAGGTGTGCGGTGGCATTACCCTAATGGAGTATAGACATGGCTCCACTCAAGAAACCAAATAGCCTCAGGTGCTTCCAACAAACAGACCCCAATTCCGACTATTCCTCCAGAATGAAAGGCTTTCCTTTTAATGGGCCGGCAAACCTACATTTACAGGAAGGTTTATGTATGATAGAACGATATTTCAGAATACAGAACATGGATAGTTATGCAGTGCCACCCATGCTGTGCAATGGCTGCCGATGAGGTCTCCAAACTTTCACATCTACTTTGAAGCAGATCTCCAGCTCAAACCTAGTTTTTTAAAGCTGAACTCCCAAGGACAAGATTTCATTTAATTATATATAAATGCCTTTGCAAACTTAGTTATTACATGTAGCAGTGACACCATAGCCGTGCTGTACATAGCCTGTGCAGGGAGCAGAGCTGTGGGATGGACCCAAACAGTCTCCACCCACTACAGAAAACTACAGGAAGGGGAGGAGTCCAGACCAGTCACCCTGCACACGGAGAGAGCAGAACTGTGGGAGGGGCCCAGCAGGGTTCACCCACTACAGGATAGGGCGGAGACAAGCCCAGGCACCCTGTACAAGAGGAGAGCAGAACTGTGGGAGGGGACCAGCAGGGTCCACCCACTACAGGACAGGCCGGAGACAAGACTAGGCACCCTGTACAAGAGGAGAACAGAATTGTGGGAGGGACCCAGCAGGATCCACCCACTACAGGATAGGGCAGAGAGAAGCCCAGGCACCCTGCACACGGAGAGAGCAGAACTGTGGGAGGGGCCCAGCAGGGTCCACCCACTACAGGACAGGGCAGCGACCAGACCAGGCACCCTGTACAAGAGGAGAGCAGAACTGTGGGAGGGGCCCAGCAGGGTCCACCCACTACAGGCTGTCTGCACAAAACTACAGGAGGGGGCGGAGACAAGACCAGGCACCCTGGACAAGGAGAGAGAACAGCAGTGAGCGGTCTTTATTACAGGAAGTCTCACACTGGATTACTGCACAGATCTGGAGGAAATACACAAATCTCACCAAGATGCAAGAAAAATACAAACGACCAATAGATTTAATCAATGTTTAGCTTTAAAATACGCCATATGCAACATGCAGTATGATGATGTCCCAGGCCTTCTAATGTGATGGGTGGTCTTTCTTGTGATTGGTGCTGCTCTCTGCTATATTGTTCAGTGAGCCCAGGCCAATGTGCTGGGGGTGTGTCCATGACACACAGGGCTCAATGGAAGTTGGTAAATGGTGCTGGGCGTCATTTAACCTAGGAGGATTTATGGTGGAACGGTTGGAGAGGTGAGTCTTTGGGGAACAGGAGGTGAGCACTCCAGTCCGCTTTTTTTTTTTTTTGGGGGGGGGCTTTATTTTTACATTTTTAATTTTTTCCCAAAATTGGACTTTTATTAAGTCTTAAAAAACCTGCCTAGATTTTTGTGTTCTGGTGTATGACCACTTGCATTTCCTCAGCCTGAACTCTAATTGGCTACTGGTATTCATTGAACGGCCGTACGTAATAAGCCATCTTTGCTTTGAGGTTGCCTGGGAAGTCGTTGAGTATTCTACGTGGAAACAATGAAGTTAGTTTTGTAGTCTATAATACTTGTTTATTTTGTTGTTTGTGGTTTCTCTTTTAAATTCTCTCCCCCTCCATTTCTATTTTATAGCCCCAGAAGTGGCTTTGTTGGTTTTAATTTAATTCTATTTTTTTTTTTTTTTGTAAGAACTTTTTTTTTTTTTTTGTTCCTTAGACCGAGCATTCTTCAAGCATGCGAATCCCCTCGTGCACGTAGAACAGCTGGTTAGCTGTGATTTAACCTAGTTATACAGCCAGCTTGATGTCAGATGCGCTTTTTTGTCATGCATCAGGGGGTTTTAAAAATTTTGCTTTTCGCCCCATCGCAGCCGAATGAGCCAAAAAACGCCGCGGTCACATCCAGAAACCGTATTAAAAAGAGACCATGTAATGGCGATCCATCGCTCGAACACGCTGCCTGTTGAGCCATAAAGGCGTACACAGAGGGAAAAAATATATAAAATAAACAGTTTTAATTAGCGAAGTCTAACTCGGTGAAATGACTCCCTCCAACAACTTCTCCGTCCTAATCTAAACCAAACTGGAGGAAAAGGAACCTGACAAGTCTGTATTTTGTGTGTCTGAACCTTGTCCTGTAGGAGAAGGGGAGAAAAACACACAACCCTCTTATTAAACTCCCAGACTTGTAATTAGCCAAAATCGTTACCCGTGGAGACTGGCACCAGCCCTCCTCCCCAATTAATACATACCAAACAAGGATTTCAGGAAATGGACGCGCTGCTGCAAAAAAAAAAAGATTTAGCACTTGCCAAAAGGAAAGAGTGAGCTCCTCCAGAGACTGGTGCAAACACCCCCTTCCCCCTTTTTTTTTTTTTTTTTAATTTAGGAAGTGGAAAGTGTAAAATCACAATTTGATGTCCAAAGACCGGAGACCTGAAGGATGGTTGGGTGTACTAAGGAACGATCAGATCTGGATCTTTATTTTTAGCTGTAGACAACCATGTTTATTCATTGAACACAGGAAGTAGAGAAAGGGGCACTTGTGGACGTGGTCTTATTTTGGGTGGTGGAAACATCTGTGACAGGGTGAGGTTTTCTGATAAGATGGGGGCTTCTGATGTGAAGTAAGGACTACTTATAATGGGGGCTTCTGATGTGAAGGGAGGACTTCTGATGAGTAGGGAGGACTTCTTATGATGGGGGTTTCTGATGGGAAGGGAGGACTTCTTATGACGGGAAGGGAGGACTTCTTATGACGGGAGGCTTCTGATCAGATTGGGACTTCTGATCAGTAGGGAGGACGTCTTATGATGGGGGCTTCTGACAGGAAGGGAGATACAGGAAGGGAGGACTTCTTATGACAGGAGGCTTCTGATCAGATTGGTGCTTCTGATAAGATTGGGGCTTCTGATGAGTCGGGAGGACTTCTTATGATGGGGGCTTCGGACGAGAAGGGAGGACTTCTTATGACGGGTGACTTCTGATGAGTAGGTTGGACTTCTTATGATGAGGACTTCTTATGACGGGAAGGGAGGACTTCTTATGATGGGAGGCTTCTGATCAGATTGGGGCTTCTGATCAGTAGGGAAGACTTCTTATGATGGGGGCTTCTAACAGGAAGGGAGGACTTCTTATGATGGGAGGCTTCTGATCAGATTGGGGCTTCTGATCAGATTGGGGCTTCTGATGAGTAGGGAGGACTTCTTATGATGGGAGCTTCAGACGGGAAGGGAGGACTTCTTATGACGGGTGACTTCTGATGAGTAGGTTAGACTTCTTATGATGAGGACTTCTTATGACGGGAAGGGAGGACTTCTTATGACTGGAAGGGAGGACTTCTTATGATGGGAGGCTTCTGATCAGATTGGGGCTTCTGATCAGTAGGGAAGACTTCTTATGATGAGGACTTCTTATGACTGGAAGGGAGGACTTCTTATGACTGGAAGGGAGGACTTCTTATGACTGGAAGGGAGGACTTCTTATGACTGGAAGGGAGGACTTCTTATGACTGGAAGGGAGGACTTCTTATGACTGGAAGGGAGGACTTCTTATGACTGGAAGGGAGGACTTCTTATGACGGGAGGCTTCTGATCAGATTGGGGCTTCTGATCAGTAGGGAGGACTTCTTATGATGGGCGCTTCTGACAGGAAGGGAGGACTTCTTATGATAGGTGGCTTCTGATCAGATTGGGGCGTCTGATGTAAGGAGCAGACTTCTTATGTTGGGGGCTTCTGAAGTGAAGGGAGAACGTCTGATGGCGGGGGGGGGTCTAACATGAAGGGGGGACCTCTGATGGGAAGGGAGGACTTTTGATGTAAAGCTTTTCCTTTTTAGTGTGTTCATTTCATTTATAAAACTGATTTTTTTTTTTGGCCTGTGAATATTTGTAAAATATACAATGTGGCCCTTGTACTGAAAAGTTTGGAGACCCTTGAGGTAGAGTAACAATTTTGCCATCACACTGTAATGCACAACATGGCCAGTGATAACTCGTTCACCATACTGTGTTAAACTTTTGCAGGTTTGGTTAGTCTGGGGACGTTGGTTGTAAAATTCTTCCCAGTTTGGCTGAGCCCATCAAGGCTGGATCTTTTTCATTCATTTTTTATATTCTGGATAATACAGCTGTAACAGGAGGAGTAAGACTCCATATGGGAATGGGGGAGTTTAAGTATCGGACATTGAGTGGAGAGTGTTGAACATTTTGTGTGGTTTTCGTGGAACCGATATGGACAAAGCTTCACCTTCTCCAGATAGAACAGCTCAGCACTTTCCATCTTGTGGCGGAGGGGAGAAAAGAGCGGAAAGACTACTTCCAAATGGTGACGGACGTCCGAGGCCTGGGGCGGAAAGCCATTCTGAGAGCTGAACTTGTACTAATGAAAGTACAACGTAGTAATTGAACAGCAGTGGGTGATATAATTAAGGAAATTCATCATCTCGTATATAATATTCTGGGTGCTTCGGCCTCTATAATGTGCTAGTCATTTTGGTAAATTATTAAAAGTAATTACTTAACATGGAATTCCTATAAATAGTGTAATTACTGAGCGACAAAACAAAATGGATGCCACTTGCTGTCCCATTTCATTACTTTTTTTTTTTTTTTTGTTAAATAAATTATAGGCCATTAAAGCTCGCTATAAAAAAGCCAAACTCCAGGCAAACCGCTGTAATACATATATGGGAGGTGTTACACCCGTCAAAGGATTTGTCCATCCAATCCTGAGATTTACACATTGCCGTCACATGGCACAGCCCTTTCTGGCAGGAAAAGAGACCTGATTTTTCTCTGCTGCAGTTTAGTAACACCGGTGGGTTATGTCCGTCCCCCAGTCTGTGATTGGACAGTAAATGGAAGAGCGCAGGATTGATGAGCTCATCTCTCTCACTCTGCTCTCTCATCCTATCAATGCCTCTTATTAGCACATGAGCACTGCAACAACGTATTGGCTCCTTGTGCTCGCTCTTTCTCCCAGTCTGAGCTCTGCTGTACAGGAAAGGCAAGAGGTTGATATCATGTACAATTCTGCTTGTATTTGAAAAATAGTTTTAGTTGGTATGGGGAGTTTTAGAATCTCAGGTCTGGGCCTCCACTGGGTAGACTCACTCATACATCCTCTCCTGTTATCTCCAGGCCAGAAAGTGAGGGGAAATCCAGATTTCCACAATTGTTAGCTGAGGGCAAATCCTCCAATCTTTAACAGCAAAAGCATTAAAATTACTTCTGGCGATCCCACCATAAATGTTCTTGTTCAGACACTTCCTGTTAAGGTGACAATGCAGAAAACACATTGGGAAACTGTCACCTTTTGTTATATACTCTCCTATTGGAGACTACAGGTGGCTATGTTGACGGACATTGCTCAGGAATGGTCTGCTGTTGTCAACATTGGGACAGGTAAGTGGGTGCAGAGCAACAGATGGCAGGCAACACTCAATCTCCTACTGCAGACTACAGGCAGCGATGTTGACACACGTTGCTCAGAAATGATCCACTGTGGTCACCATCAGGACAGAACAGTAAGTCCAGAGCAATGGATGGCAGCCAACACTCACTCTTTTACTGGAGCCTACATGCAGCTATGTTCACACACGTTGCTCATGTATGGTGCACTATTGTCACCACTGGGACAGTAAAGGAGGTCCAGAGCAACAGATGGCAGCCAACACTCATACTCTCCTACTGGAGACTACAGGCAGCGATGTTGACACACGTTGCTCAGGAATGGTCCACCGTGGTCACCATCAGGACGGGAAAGTAGGTCCAGAGCAATGGATGGCAGCCAACACTCATACTCTTCTACTGGAGCCTACATGCAGCAATGTTCACACACGTTGCTCATGAATGGTCCACTATTGTCACCGCTGGGACGGTAAAGTAGGTCCAGAGCAATGGATGGCAGCCAACACTCATACTCTCCTACTGGAGACTACAGGCAGCGATGTTCACACACGGTGCTCAGGAATGGTCCACTATTGTCACTGATGGGACGGTAAAGTATGTCTAGAGCAATGGATGGCAGTCAACACTCATATTCTTCTATTGGAGACTACAGGTGGCCATGTTGATGCACATTGCTCAAGAATGGTCCACTGTTGTCACCATCAGGCTGGGAAATTAGGTCCAGAGCAATGGATGGCAGCCAACACTCGTACTCTCCTACTGGAGACTACAGGCAGCCATGTTAACACCTGTTGCTCAGGAATGGTTCACCGTTGTCAACACTGGGCCGGGAAAGTAGGTCCAGAGCAATGGATGGCAGCCAACACTCATACTCTGCTATTGGAAACTACAGGCAGCCATGTTATCACACGTTGTTCAGGAATGGTCCACCGTTGTCAACATCGGGGCGGGGAAGTGGGTCCAGAGCAACTGATGGCAGCCAACTTGGTACAAGTGCATGTAGATAGAGGAAGTAGCTGGAGAAGATGGGCAGCTCACAGATGGAAATATAGAACAAAAAAATTGATGAAAACAATATTTTTTGGGGAAAAAAAAACATGGCATTGGTTTGCAATACACAACGCACGCACAGAGAAAACTGAGGCCCCCCCCCCCCCATGCATACTGGGTGGCCGGAGGGCAAAAGCTGCTGGCAGCCTGCCGGCCTCTGAGAGTCTGACAACTGCTGCGGATGGACGTGTTCTCAGCAGTAACTCGGTTTAGGGCAGTATGTACCCAGTGACAAGTTCCCCATACTGAAGAAATCTGCATTTCAGGTATTCATTCCTTGGGCACATAACGGAAGCACCGCTGACAGCTACAGTAACTGTCATGCTGTCAGAGTATGACAGGCTGCCAGCAGCAGGACTGTGCCCTCCATCTAAATGATGAAGCGCCCATTGTGCATGGCGTCCTAAATGTCATCCAGTTAGGGGTTACATCTACTTTAATATTGGAACCCAGTCTTGGAGATCCTGATGATTAATGGCATTATGGCACACAGACACACAGACCCGGGTAATGTTACACAGTCAGCAAACACAAATTTGCTGTAAAGAAAACTATTAATTAGATGCTAATAAAAAGCTGAGCTTGTTCAGTCGGCCCGTCCAAGCAGAGAGAAGCTTTCTGGAAAATGAACAGTAGAGAAGGATAGGATGGATCAAGTCAAGCTTGGCCAATCCTGTCCCAGCTTCATGATGGGACACAATGGCTCAAGTGGTCATGATTAGGGACAAGGGAGGTGGCGGAGCCTGACAAAGCCTTTTGTTAGGAGAACAAGAATGGAAGGCAGAGGTTTTCAATGGGAACCACTGTGGCTAATTGTGTAGGGGAGCATGTAGGGTAAAAAGACAGAGGACTAAAGGGGGGGTGGGGTGGCCACAGTAGTGTGGATAAGTAACTGGGGTGATCGGGGAGGGAGCACCAGCTATGGCCTGCATGAATGCAACTAGCAACAGTTGAAAAAACAAAACTGTGGGGGACAGGAACCTCCTGCTGCATCCAAGGACAAAACACAGTTCATCCCTGCAGGATCCTACATGTCAGCCTTTTATGTCTCCTAAAAGCTTTTGCACACAAGGATGGCTGCATTGTGCGACACTGAACCGTTCATGCTGATTCCAGGAGAATTGTACATTTCTGCAAAAGCAAAATGACGCATATAGATCTGTTAATTACTGTCTGCCCACAGGATGGAAGATACGGCACAAAGGTGTTAAGACGCTAGTAATACAGCCTGGTTATCTAGCCATAGGCATTGGTAGAAATTCTAAGGCAAATACCTGATTAAAACCCAAGTCCCAGAAACCTGAAAATGATTCCCTGCAACGGGCTGCAAGAGTTAATTGCTTGTTTAGTCTAGGGCAGAATAGAAATTCCTCCACTCCTCCAGTAGGCGGCACTCTGATGGTAAAAATGTCCCTTGGTGTTGTCACATCCTATGGACCCTACATTCTTGATGACTTCAGGACCTTAGACCATTGGAGCATGGGGGCGAGATGCTGTGGGGACTGGTCTAGCAGTGTGGAGGAGAAAGTAGACCTACTTTAGCAGGTCCCCTAGATGTACACAAGTTATAAACCCTTGCATACCTCCACTGCAAGGGATAACTTAAAGCGGAGTTCCACTCACTCTGTAAAAAAAAAATAAGTCAGCAGCTACAAAAACTGTAGCTGCTGACTTTTAAAAAACAGCCACTTACCTGTCCCACGTTGCCCCTGCCATCCCGTTTCACCGGCCGTCCTGTATTCCAGGCGCCAGCATCTTCAGTGTGGGCACCCGGCTGTGACCGCTTGCGGATTCACAGTCAGGTGCCCACTGCGCATGCGCGAGAAGTGCAGCGCTTCCTGAATGGCCCCGTCGTCTTCTGGGACCTGTCACGTGTCCCACATGACTTCAGGGAGGGAGGGCAAGAGGACAACTTCCGCTTCTGATCGCCTAGGCGATCGCAGCGGATGTGGGAGCGGGTACCTGTCAAATCTGGGTACCCCTCCCCCCCCTGCTCCCCAAAGGTGCCAATCCTTAATGGGGAGCGAGAAACCAATCTTGAAAGCGGAACTTCCCCTTTTGGGTGGACCTCCGCTTTCAGTCTCCCAGAGTTGGGCTTGAAGACACCTAATGTTGTATCTAAGGCCTCTCAAGCTGGGATTATCAATTTTTTTTCCTGCAAAAAGAAGCAGGTCTGTGGTGGGAGTATGGAGTATGTGGTCCTTGTTCTAGTCCTAGGCTACCTGTCTGATCACGACGAAGGAATTTCTCAACAGTCGACACACTATTGAAAGTGTACTGTAGAGTGCCTACTACAAATATTCATATCACATGGGCCTCACGCACACAGGATGTTATAAACTCTCCTACAAGCCTTCAAACGCTTGGGTGTTAATTCATTTCATTGGCCAGAATAATTTATTCTGGCCATTGAAAATGAACGCTCAAGCGCTAAACGCGACTAGCATTAACACGCGTTGTCAAGGATCTGTCAACGATCACCCTGTCACGTGTCCACCACACGCCACGCCCACAGCGAATAGCTAACCGCGACAGGGTGGTAAAGAGGGGGAATAAAGGGGACTTACACTTGAATAGTTTAGCCACGTCAAGCATTTTTTCTGCCAAAACGCTGCTGCTCCTGGACACACTGGTGCTTGCCCCTAAAATAGTTGGTCTGGCTGAAAAAAGACAAAAGTCCGTCCAGTTCAACCATAGAAAACAATTAGAAAGACAATAACCCGCAGAAAAGAAATTAAATGTATAACCAAAGCTTTTCATTTAGTTTTGGACAGAGTAAGGAAGGATTGGAACCCCTGTCAGGTTATTGCCATCTGTGTTCCCGCTGAGGAGATTGGACAAAAACTGAGAGTACCCAAAGGCATTGTGTTACAATTAAAATATGGGAGCCACCATTTCCAACTTTTTTTTGAAGGCTTCCACGATTGCCACCTTTTAGTCGTACTGAGCCACAGACTTGGAACAAGCATGGTTAGATCTGGTATCTCAACTCCTTTGCATGTTGGCAACCACTTTGGATATTCCCTGGATCAACTCTACCTGTAAATGTTATATCCAGTTATATTCTGTGCATCTAAGAAACAATCCAGGACTTTCCTACTGCAATCCACTGAGCTGGCCAGAACCAACTAACTCTGGCCCTGGGTTTTTTTTTCCTGCTGTAAACTCTACTGCTACTAAAAGATTCCAAAAGTCTGTGTGCATGGATACATAGGATAACATGGAGGGCCAGTTGGAAGCAGTAAAAAAAAAAAAAATGCCTTACGCCTCCTAAAAGTGGCTGCAAAAACGCCCTGTGTGCATGAGGCTCTAAAGGTATTTTGTAACGTTTATTGGTTAGACGCGTCAAATACAGCCAACACGTTTCGGGTGAAAACCTCCCCCTTCTTTAGGGCTTGAGCATTGGTTGTTTTTAGATTCTTAATGGAATGCATCAAAGTCAAATGTTTAAGGCCTATTTCCACAATGACGTCATAGCTGAGGCCTACTCAAGTCGAGATTATCAATCTTCCTCTGAAAAGGTCTGTCAATTTTCTAATTGGTAAGAGGGAAGAGATGCACAGTGTCCTACATATATGTCTTATCACCAGTTCCTGGTGAACTAGCCGTTTTAAACATAATAGATCCCTGGTGCTCAACCGAAGGCCCATGGGCCACATGCAGCCCTTAAGCCCCAGGAGTCTGTAGTAGGTAAAGTTTAGATCTGTGAAGGGATAAAAGCAGTAATCTCTAGATGCCACGTGTTCTATGTCTACAGTCTCTCTGGCCTCCACAACATATCTCCAGTCCCCAACCTAACCTACAGTCTGGCCATCATTTCCTCTACTACATCTGCCATCTGATGGACCTCACTAGCATTATATTCTGAGCGTTATGTATGGCTCGTTTGGTGATGTCAAGGATCACAGTTGAACCCCCCTACACCTCTTAAGTTGCCACAACCTCCATGGTTGGTCTATATAACCTGACTAGGCCAAATCGGTATCACGACCTAAGGATGGCTAAAGGAAAACCCAGTTTCCGATGCCAATTTTGCCTTTTTATTCCCCCATTAGAGGTGTGAAAGGAAAGACCAGATTGGTGGTCAGGAATGAGTTGTTCTATCAGACCCTTCAGATCGCAAAGGCCTAGCAATCAGAGAAGGGATTGAAGTTTTACGATATGAAATATAGGAAACGTTGGGGGATCCTCCAAATGTGGTTTTAGGTGAAGTCATATGAGCCTTCAGTGTTTTCCCTTTAAAGTCCCATCCACTCAGGTGAGTCACCTTGTTGCCTTTGTTCCTCATTCTTGTCAGTGGTCTTTGTTGTGATGGCGGAGGGCTGGGCCGCTGTGCTTTATGTAGGTTATCAAGTGTCTGGTGTATTGTGATGGAGGAGGCTCTCTCAGTGGATTAGTGAGGAAATACAAACAGGTCAGGACATAGGTAATTAGTCTGATGGATGATGAGAAGAGCTCCAGGGTTACAGATAACCACATTTTTGGAAATAAATCATTATGGCTGCTGTTTGGTCAAGGTGGTGTCTTGTTTCTCACTCAATCCAAACACCGATTATCTCAAGCTGAAGGCGGCCATGATTGTGGGGTAGTTTTTGGTCATCTGTAATAATATCCAAGCACATACATCCTTGATTTTCTTTTATTTATTCCAATCCATTTGATCAGTTTTGAGGCTTCCTTTTACCAATCAGGTTTGTGTCCCCATCCTGAAATTGAAAATATGGCTTCTCCAGTGTGTAGTGTGTGTGTGTGTGTGTGTGTGTGTGTGTGTGTGTACTTCGGTTTCCTCCTACACTCCAAAGACATGCTGGTAGGTTAATTGTCTCCTGTCTAGATTGGCCCTAGTATGTGTATGTATGAATGTAAGTTAGGGACCTTAGATTGTACGCCCCTTGAGGGTCAGGGACCTTAGATTGTACGCCCCTTGAGGGTTAGGGACCTTAGATTGTACTCCCCTTGAGGGTTAGGGACTGATGTGAATGTTCAATGTATATGTGTAAAGCGCTGCATAAATTGATGGCGCTATATAAGTACCTGAAATTAAAAAAATATATATATATTATATATATCTATATATCTATCTATATAGATATATATCTATATATATATATATATATATATATATATATATATATATATATATATATATATATATATATATATATATATATATATATATATATATATATATATATATTCTCTATACACACGTATCCATATACACAGGGCTGCCGTTAGAAATAACAGGGCTCCATACAGCCAACCTGGCAGGGCCCCCTCCCCTCAGAAAAACATGATTTACTATATTTCAGTTATGAATGAACACAGTGAGTGATAGGTACCAACCACTCATTGTGGGTACCACCTGTCGTCCTGTACGGGGCCCGAGCCAGCAGGGGGGCCCAAGCAGCTGTGTGAATCGGATAAGAGTAGGAGAGGCTCTCTCTGCAGCATCTGAAAGCTGGCTTCTCCTCTCCCTGCTGGTTTTCAGCTGCTGCAGAGAGAGCCGTTCAGGATCGGTTTCACTAATTTCCACCCCCCCCTTTGCCGCACCCATCATCCCTGTGCACCATGCATTTCCCCCTACGGCCCAGCCCCCCCCCCCGTGTGCCCCCACCCCCGCAGTGCTGGTGGCATCCCTCTTCTCCTTCCCACCAGCATCTGCAAGCACGCAACAGGATACTTCAGGATGGAAAGTGGGGGAAGGGTCACTTTTACCAGCACCCTTCTTTCTTGAATGAACACAATGAGTGGTTGGTACCTATCGCACACTGTGTTCATTCATAACTGAAAAAAATAGTAAATCGTGTTTTTTTGAGGGGAGGGGGCCCTGTCAGGTTGGCTGTATGGGCTCCCGTTGTTTCTAATGGCAGCCCTGTGTATATGTATGTGTGTGTATATCCAGGAGCAAACTGACAACTCATGGGGCCCGTGTCCTCGCCCACACTCAAGCCACACCCAAAAAATCCTACCAGGGGCATCCCATTGGGCCCCCTACTGACCCGGGCCCTCGGGCAGCGCCCAAGTGCCCGTATGGTCAGTCCACCCCTGTGTGTGTGTGTATAATATATATATATATATATATATATATATATATATATAGTGTGTTTATATGTTTTTGACACATTAATACATACTGTCATTGATTTGATATATATATACACACACACACACACCAAGGTGATCTCTTTTATACATTTTATACAAAGACTACATCTGAATAACTAGATTCAACTGTAAAGAAATGTAAAAAGTGTTCAATTGTCTACCAGCCTAGCTTCTCCTTTTTCATTGTGACCCTCAAAAAGAAATAGTTGGAAATTTAAAAAACTCCAGATACAGATAGACATTTCTTCGATTTGGTCTGTGCGTGGAGCTGATCCACCATTTCAACTGAGGCAGCACAAAGAGTTTAATCTATTCATGTGCTGACATGGAGCATGCTGATGGGGAGAGAGCAGAGCGACAGAGATGAGCTCCTCTTCCTTCACTGTCCACTCACAGGCTTGGACCAGGTCCAAGAGGACCTGGACTCACAGGAAGCGGGTTGAAGGATGCTGGCTATCAGACCAAGGACCTCTAGGACTACAGAGGAATCTCTGCCTTGAAGTTGAATATTGCAGCAGAAGCTACTCTAGTTGTTTCATCTTTCATGGGCTATTCATATTTATCTTATTGTTTTTTTGTTTTAAACTGGTTATAAACTTCAGAGATGAAATATAAACAAAGCATATCCCTCTAGTGTGTACTGGTCTCCAGTTTTCAGAATTTAGGTTTTATATATGTAGTAAAATATAATAACAATGTAAGACCAAAAATAAAAAAATAACCAAAAATGTTATATATATATATATATATATATATATATATATATACAGTCATGGCCGAAATTGTTGGCACCCTTGATATTTCTCCAGGAAATCATGTATTTCTCACGAAACGTATTGCATTAACACATGTTTTGCTATACACATGTTTATTCCCTTTGTGTGTATTGGGACAAAACAAAAAAAGGGAGGAAAGAAAGCAAATTCGACATAATGTCACACAAACCTCCAAAAATGGGCTGGACAAAAGTATTGGCACCCTTTCACAACTGCGGATAAATAAGAATGTTACAAGCATGTGATGCTCCTGTAAACTCACCTGGGGCAAGTAACAGGTGTGGGCAATATAGAAATCACACCTGAAAGCAGATAAAAAGGAGAGACGTTCACTTAACCTTTGCATTGTGTGTCTGTCTGTGCCACACTAAGCATGGACAACAGAAAGAGGAGACGAGAACTGTCTGAGGACCTGAGAACCAAAATTGTGGCAAAATATCAACAATCTCAAGGTTACAAGTCCATCTCCAGAGAACTAGATTTGCCTTTGTCCACAGTGCGCAACATTATCAAGAAGTTTGCAACCCATGGCACTGTAGCTAATCTCCCTGGTCGTGGACGGATGAGGAAAATTGATGAAAGATTGCAACGCAGAATAGTCCGGATGGTGGATAAGCAGCCCCAAACATGTTCCAAAGACATTCAAGCTGTCCTGCAGGCTCAGGGAGCATCAGTGTCAGCGCGAACTATCCGTCGACATTTAAATGAAATGAAACGCTATGGCAGGAGACCCAGGAGGACCCCACTGCTGACACAGAGACATAAAAAAGCAAGACTACAGTTTGCCAAAATGTACTTGAGTAAGCCAAAAGCCTTCTGGGAAAACGTCTTGTGGACAGATGAGACCAAGATAGAGCTTTTCGGTAAAGCACATCATTCTACTGTTTACCGAAAACGGAATGAGGCCTACAAAGAACAAAACACAGTACCTACGGTAAAATATGGTGGAGGTTCAATGATGTTTTGGGGTTGTTTTGCTGCCTCTGGCACTGGGTGCCTTGACTGTGTGCAAGGCATCATGAAATCTGAGGATTACCAAAGGATTTTGGGTCGCACTGTAGGGCCCAGTGTCAGAAAGCTGGGTTTGCGTCCAAGATCCTGGGTCTTCCAGCAGGACAATGACCCCAAACATACGTCAAAAAGCACTCAGAAATGGATGGCAAAGAAGCGCTGGAGAGTTCTGAAGTGGCCAGCAATGAGCCCAGATCTAAATCCCATTGAACACCTGTGGAGAGATCTTAAAATTGCTGTTGGGAAAAGGTGTCCTTCCAATAAGAGAGACCTGGAGCTGTTTGCAAAGGAAGAGTGGTCCAAAATTCCGGGTGAGAGGTGTCAGAAGCTTATTGATGGTTATAGGAAGCGACTGATTTCAGTTATGTTTTCCAAAGGGTGTGCAACCAAATATTAAGTTAAGGGTGCCAATACTTTTGTCCAGCCCATTTTTGGGGTTTTGTGTGACATTATGTCATATTTGCTTTTCTGCCTCTGTTTTATATTTGTTCCAATACATACAAAGGGAATAAACATGTGTATAGCAAAACATGTGTTAATGCAATACCTTTTTTGTGTGAAATACTTGATTTTCAGGAAAAATATCAAGGGTGCCAACAATTTCGGCCATGACTGTATACATATATACATACACACACACACATTTTTATTTTTGTATTACTGTTAGAAAAAAAAATATGTAGTAAAATATAAGTATAACCAAAACATTTTTTAAATATATATATATATACACACACACACGCACTTTTATTTTTTTTTATTACTGTTAGAAAAAAAAGATGTATAAGTAGAATTTTTTTTTTTGGTTAAACTTATTGTTATTACATTTTACTACATATTTTTTTTCTAACAATATACACACTTTTTTTTATTTTTTTTAAATATTGATACTTTATTAAACCATGGAATAGGCACAGTAAAGAAAAGGGGGTCTGGTTGCAAGGGGTTAATCATCGCAGGGCCAAGTGTTTGTACATCAACAACGAGCGCGTGGAACGCCTGGCAGGCGCAATGTGTAACTTCAGCGTGCCAGCACGTTGGCGCTGCCTATGAAATATGAGGCAGCAGAATTGTTTACAATCCATCACAAATAATAGATGCCACCCTGCCATCTCCCTTCTCAGCTGGTATTTCTGCCTGAGCGTTTAATCGCCAGGCGGCATGGGTTAACGTGTGTGTGTGTGCGTGTGCGTGTGTTAGCAAACAATTTGGGAAAAAAAAGGAGGCCCGGCATTCTGCAGAGAGTTTCCAGTAATTTGAAGCAATTTAGCAATCTGCTGTATGCCGGGCTGACGGCCGTTATCCGAGGAAAGTCGGGTAAAAGGGATGTAATTGGATGAAGAAATGGCTTCATTTGTGGCGTATTCAAGGAGACGAAGTGCCGCTTGGCCTGCTTAAGCTGTTATTGTTCCCTTTTTATTACGGCACTAAGAGGCTCCTCATTATTTAATTGCTCTGTTAAATGCCCGGGTGATACATAAACTAGATTTAAGCCAAGCGATAGTGGACTTCTAGAATCGCGTTCAGATTATTACCCTCTATTATTGCCGTCTTCGTTCTGTGTGCGTTTTAACTTGATTTTTTTTTTTTTTTTTTTTGCGAAGAGAGAACAAAGGAAAGGAAGCATTAAAATGGAACTACAGGCTTCTGTATGACAATCTAAACCAGGCCGAAATGCAGTTATTATGTGTGCAGGGCGCTCGTCTGTCCCTAATTGCGTGTTATTACTCCATGTGCAATGCCGTGCGATTCGCTGTGAACAGTGTCAGCCGATTTGTACAGCCTTCCTGTCTGCAGCTGGTTGCTGCAGATATACTGTGACCTGGGTGGTGTAAAGCCCAGGATGATCCATGTGAATGTCACCATGTGAGCTTTTCTCAGCCAGAGTTCTGTGGAACCCTAGGGTTCCTCTAGAAGTTTCTGGGGGTTCCATAAACAAGGAGCAATTTCTGCTTCTCAGGTATGTTACCCATGACAACATTGATCTTTTTATCTATCTTTAAGGGGGGGGGGGATTCTTCCAAACAGCCACCAATGTAAGGGGCATTCTTCCAACTGATCACCAATGTAAGGGACATTCCTCCCACTCATCACCAATGTAAGGGACATTCTTCCCACTGACCCCCAATGTAAGGGACATTCTTCCCACTGACCAGCCTCCAATGTAAGGGACATTCTTCCCACTGATCACCAATGTAAGGGACATTCTTCCCACTGATCTCCAATGTAAGGGACATTCTTCACACTGATCACCAATGTAAGGGGCATTCTTCCCACTGACCGCCAATGTAAGGGCCATTCTTCCCACTGACCCCCAATGTAAGGGCCATTCTTCCCACTGACCCCCAATGTAAGGGCCATTCTTCCCACTGACCCCCAATGTAAGGG
Organism: Staurois parvus; assembly: GCF_062004578.1. Lineage (NCBI taxonomy): Eukaryota > Metazoa > Chordata > Amphibia > Anura > Ranidae > Staurois > Staurois parvus. The sequence continues at coordinate 579,319 of NW_028319588.1, read as the reverse complement.
ACATTCTTCCCACTGACCGCCAATGTAAGGGACATTCTTCCCACTGACCGCCAATGTAAGGGACATTCTTCCCACCGACCGCCAATGTAAGGGACATTCTTCCCACCGACCGCCAATGTAAGGAACATTCTTCCCACCGACCGCCAATGTAAGGAACATTCTTCCCACCGACCGCCAATGTAAGGAACATTCTTCCCACCGATCGCCAATGTAAGGAACATTCTTCCCACCGACCGCCAATGTAAGGAACATTCTTCCCACCGACCGCCAATGTAAGGAACATTCTTCCCACCGACCGCCAATGTAAGGAACATTCTTCCCACCGACCGCCAATGTAAGGAACATTCTTCCCACCGACCGCCAATGTAAGGAACATTCTTCCCACCGACCGCCAATGTAAGGAACATTCTTCCCACTGACCCCCAATGTAAGGGACCCACTGACCGCCAACGTGAGGAGCATTCTTCCCACTGATCGCCAATGTAAGGGACATTCTTCCCACTGACCACCAATGTAAGGGACATTCTTCCCACTGATCGCCAATGTAAGGGACATTCTTCCCACCGATCGCCAATGTAAGGGACCCACTGACCGCCAACGTGAGGAGCATTCTTCCCACTGATCGCCAATGTAAGGGACATTCTTCCCACTGACCACCAATGTAAGGGACATTCTTCCCACTGACCACCAATGTAAGGGACATTCTTCCCACTGATCGCCAATGTAAGGGACATTCTTCCCACTGATCACCAATGTAAGGGACATTCTTCCCACTGACCCCCAATGTAAGGGACATTCTTCCCACTGACCCCCAATGTAAGGGACATTCTTCCCACTGATCACCAATGTAAGGGACATTCTTCCCACTGACCCCCAATGTAAGGGACATTCTTCCCACTGACCCCCAATGTAAGGGACATTCTTCCCACTGATCACCACGCTAATGTAATGTAAGCTGAGGGTATAGTAAAAGGTGGCAGGGGTTCCCGAAGACCTGAAAGTTGTTTCAAGGGTTCCTCCTTATGAAAAAGGTTGAGAAACGCTGCCTTAGGACCTGTATTGGTGGGCTTCTGTTTGCATCAGAACTGCTATTCTCTCAATACAAATCAGTGGGAATGAAAAAGCTGCTTGATGCATCTAAAAGCTCCAATTACACTTAATGCGACCTGGGAACGTGTGCAATATTGCAAGCGTTTCCACAGCACACTATTCTCTAGTAGCTGCATTGTGGTGCCATTCATTCTTAATGGCACCAGCCAACACACATATGCAAAATCATTCCACAATGCATGGAAACTTTCTGCATGGTACTGTAGTGTGATGCAATTGAAAACAAAGGTGCCCGCACTTCTTTTGTGTGATCGTCACACAGAGGGCTGACCATTGAAATTAACTGGCTGTCCTAATTGCGACGCACCTAAACAGGGCAGTGACATCATGATCTCCACCTGGACCAATCAGAGAACAGGGTGACTTCCGGTGTTCAGAATGCAGCAGGGCAGTCACTCAGCCCAGAAGCTGCTGGAGATTACTGTAGTAGCGGTACCTATGTCAGCGATTTTCACCTTTCCTTAGGGATCCTACCAGGGGCGGACTGACCATTTGGAAACTCTGGCACTGCCCAAGGGCCCAGGGTCAGTAGGGGGCCCCATGAGATGCCCCTGGTACCTTTTTCATAGGCTTTTTTGAGTTTGGGCAAGAACACAGGGGCCCCATGATCCCCTATTGCCCGGGGGCCCCATGTTTTGTCAGTCCGCCCCTGGATCCTATAGGTATGACCCATTCATACTTGATAGAGTAGATTGGTCCAATGTAACTTTACAAGAATTGCCATACCTGGAATTCAGCTTTAAATCACCACTAAGTGGCCTGAGATACTACATTGTGCAGAACTCCGGCCCACCGTGCCATTAGTTGGCAGAACTCCATCCCACCGTGCCCTTAGTTGGCAGAACTCCGGCCCGCCGTGCCATTAGCTGGCAGAACTCCGGCCCACCGTGCCATTAGTTGGCAGAACTCCATCCCGCCGTGCCATTAGTTGGCAGAACTCCATCCCGCCGTGCCATTAGCTGGCAGAACTCCGGCCCGCCGTGCCATTAGCTGGCAGAACTCCGGCCCGCCGTGCCCTTAGTTGGCAGAACTCCGGCCCGCCGTGCCCTTAGTTGGCAGAACTCCGGCCCGCCGTGCCTTTAGTTGCAGAACTCCGGCCCGCCGTGCCCTTAGTTGCAAAACTCCGGCCCGCCGTGCCCTTAGTTGCAAAACTCCGGCCCGCCGTGCCCTTAGTTGCAAAACTCCGGCCTGCCGTGCCATTAGTTGCAAAACTCCGGCCCGCCGTGCCATTAGTTGGCAGAACTCCGGCCCGCCGTGCCATTAGTTGGCAGAACTCCGGCCCGCCGTGCCATTAGTTGGCAGAACTCCGGCCCGCCGTGCCATTAGTTGGCAGAACTCCGGCCCGCCGTGCCATTAGTTGGCAGAACTCCGGCCCGCCGTGCCATTAGTTGGCAGAACTCCGGCCCGCCGTGCCATTAGCTGGCAGAACTCCGGCCCACCATTGCATTTGTTGTGCTATGGCGCACGATACCAGAAATAGCAGTCATTACATTTTAAAAAATTTGTGCGTTGATTTGTGTCACAATTTTCTCACAGAGATAATTACATAAAATGACTGCCAACACCTGCACAATGCTGTGAAGATATTTCAGGATTAAGGTGTAAATTGTATGAAAGCACCACTCCACCCCAAAGACAATTTGTACCTGTCACAGGCACCCCCCTCCCCCGCAGAAGACAACCTTGTCTCCGGAGAAGGGTGACAAAAGTAGGGAAAGTGCAAATCATGTGCTAGTCTGTTCAGTTCCTCCATAGGACAGTCCTATCCTCATAATAGAGCCGACCCTAGTATAGGATTACGTATGCAATGGCTGCCTGCATGTTCCTATCCTTGGCATCGGACTCCAGAGAAGGTCAGGGCAGCCATATTGTACGGTCAACCAATAGATAGCCTTCAGCTTTGCTAAGTGATGCTCTTCTTTTTTTTTTTTTTTTTTTCTCCAAACTGTGCCATGTAGAACTGTTCTATTGTCCAGCCCAAACTGGTTTTTGTTTTGGATAAAATGAGGACGGATTCCTGTCAGCCTTTTTATTGCCTTCTTTGTCCCCAGTGGTGAGATTTCCTCTGACTTCTGCAAATGTCAGAACAGGAAGCAAACAGAAATCTCATGTAAAAGCTTCCAGAGGTTCTAACTTTTTTTACACCCATCACTTTAACCCCTTCACACCTAAGGGTAAAACAAATCTAAATGCCTAAGCACAATTTTGCAACGTTGACCTGTGTTAGTAAAACCGTCCATATCATCGCAACTACTTCATACATCCAGGTGGATTATAGCGTGTTTTTTTCAGGACAAATTGGGCTTTAATTTGATGGTAAATGGTAATGGATATCTCCTGATTTTTTTTTTTTTTTTTTTAATCAAAGGAAAACTGGCCCAAAAAAGTAAAAAAAAAAATCTATTTTTAAAATTAGCAGTGTGTTTCTTGTTACTACCATAACCTACCACCGAAGAACAACCCAAAATAAATGTTCCATTTCTTGATGATCGCAGCGATACCATATATGTGTATGTTATTTGTACCCGTAGTACAGCCCAGAAACAATAGTGTACATTTAATTTTTTGTTTTATTTTTACCTAAAACACACCGACACCAATTAAAAAAAAAAAAAATAATCCTGACCTTTTGACCTTAACCTTTGACCCTGACCCAAACACTTACCCTGGCAGTGAACTAGATCAAACCTTTGATCTAGGTATTTTTTATTTATTTTTTAATATTTATCTTTTTATTTTTTTAACAAACCTTTATTTTTCTCTATGCAAGGAGTTAAGAGAGATGCAATGTATCTCTCTCCTCCATTCATAGAGAAAAAAAAACAAAGGGGGGCGGGCTATACAGTGACTGATCACTGTGATAGCCAATCAGAGACTATCACAGCAATCATATGACCCAGAATCGGGAGTCCCGGGTCCTGATCATTAGAACAGGACTCGGGGCTCTCAGTGACACCCTGGTCTTTGTGCTGGGAGCGCTCTCTGTGGCGTGCTCCCAGCAGAAAGACAGGTACGCAAATATGTGGCCCCACGGAAAAAAGCCCAGTTCTGTGTGGCCACATATTTGTGTGATGTTGGCGCAAAGGGGTTAAAGTTTAAAATAGATGCCCTCAATAGTGGTGCAATTTTGTACGACTTGTACTACAGTGTTAGTTTTTTTTCCCTTTATCTCTAAGGACAAACCTCCCACCTCAGGATACAGCCTGGTACTAGGGCCTAGGAGCTCCTTCACATAGTAGTTTATAGGGGGAGTTTATCAGATTCTGACCTCCACCAGGTGCCCCCCAACCAAGGGTTTGGATACCATAAACTGACCAAATGGCTCGGTTCACATAGGAGTGTTTATTTCTCTGTACCATAGGATGCTCGGGTTGTTTCTTCGACACCAGAATGGGTGTTGGATGCAAATCCAGCTTGAGCCATGTGAGCCTGGCCTAATGGTACAGCTGTGTCCCAACAATCGTCCCATCCCAATGACCTCCATACCATGCCGGTCCTCTCTCTGAACCTCGCATAACTCTTTACTTATTTAATGAAGGGAGGAAAAGGAACCACACTTCCATCCCACCATCCAGAAGTTAATTAGCTAAATGGGTCAATCCATCTTGAAGCTGTGCAAATAAGTCAGGCAGACATTAGCTCAAAGCTTCTAACTAGGTATCATTTGTCAAAAAGATGGGTCTTGCCTGAAGCTTTAACCACTTAACTGCTACATTCGTATTGCAAAGCCTCAGGTCGCCTACTAAACAAAAAAAAAAAATCTGTATATATATATATATCATATAATTTAATGGATAACTATATTTTTATATGCATATCAACAGATTTTATTCTCCGTTAATTAAGCTTCTTCTGGCCAATCATTCGGTCCACTAAAATGTCTTCATTATATGGACAGGGCAACTGATCCTTGACCTTATATTTAGGGGGTGCTGAATGTAAATGGCGCACGTTAGGAATGAATGTGTGCCTCCTGTTTGTGTAGCTACATGCAGTCATCAGAGGTTTGATGTTAATGCCTTTCCTTCTCTTTCTGGCAGAGACTTGATGCCACGGACTCTCGATGGCCAGATTACCATGGAAAAGACTCCCAGTTACTTTGTGACCAAGGAGGCCCCAGCCCGTATTTCGGCCATGTCGAAGGACGCCAAGCTTATCGTGGTGGTGAGGGACCCGGTGACTCGAGTCATATCGGATTATACCCAAACGTTATCCAAGAGGCCGGACATCCCCACTTTCGAGAGCCTGACGTTTAAAAACAGGACTACGGGTCTTATCGACATTTCATGGAGTGCCATCCAGATTGGCATCTATGCCAAGCACTTGGAGAACTGGCTCCAGTATTTTCCTATGAGCCAGATCCTGTTTGTGAGCGGGGAGAGACTGATCACCGATCCCGCAGGAGAACTGGGGCGCGTTCAGGATTTTCTAGGGCTCAAAAGGATCATTACAGACAAACATTTTTATTTCAATAAGACTAAAGGTTTTCCTTGCCTAAAGAAGGCAGAAGGGAGCAGCAAACCCCACTGTTTGGGAAAAACCAAGGGCAGGACTCACCCCAACATTGACCCTGAAGTGGTCCAGAGACTACGGGAATTCTACAGGCCATTTAATATGAAGTTCTACCAAATGACTGGGCACGACTTTGGCTGGGACTGAAGGTTCATCAGAGGTCCCAGCTTTAAACGAAGCTAAACACATGTTTGTATGTGTGCCTGTATAAATGTACAGAGATCTATTTTATTATAATTTATTTGTAATTCCTAAGCAATTAATTCACTAAGCTGCCTAACCACGTGGTTCCTTGTTTGCCCATAGTGTTAACATTCCATCATGTATAACCCTCGAATTTATGGAGATCAGTATCAAAGGGTTATCCATCTCCATTTTACATATCTGTTAATGGTGCTCCTGCTGCAATCATGTTTTGAGGGGGGGAAAAAGATGAAAAGCACAATAATATCTTGGTATTTTATGTTTACGGGTATTGACATCTTTCACGCACGCTTGTTGGTTTCATGGCCTTCAACTCAACTCTTGTGTTCAATCTGTTTAGAGCGTGTATGGGAAAGGTCCAGATGTTTGGGTGGTGGAAGAGAACTTGAAATCTTTATACCAGAGGCAGACTGACAACTCATGGGGCCCCCGGGCAATAGGGGATCATGGGGCCCCTGTGTCCTTGCCCAAACTCAAAAAAGCATATGAAAAAGGTACCAGGGGCATCTCATGGGGCCCCCTACTGAACCCGGACCCACGGGCAGTGCCAGAGTTTCCAAATTGTCAGTCCGCCCCTGCTTTATACTATGGTGTCACAATCTGAGATAATCACTTGGCTAATGGTAAAAACGATTTGTTTGGAAGGCTAGTGTGTACAGCTACAAAACAAAATGGAGGCTGTATGGTTATGATGCTGACTTGAGGTGGGCTAGTCTTGTTTATCCTGCCTTGAAATAAGGAACATAGGTGAACTTTTACCACATATAATGAAGAACTTTTAGTAAAACTAGCATTTGCAGCCAGTATTTGGGAATACACTTTTATGCACCCCAAAGTCTTTGTACGACAATTTTTTTTTTTTTTGCACGGTCAATCATTTGTGGTCCATTTGGTGGCAGTCAATAATGCCCCGTGTCTTCCAGCTTTACAAAACTTCTATGCATCATACACAAAACTTGTTTTTCTTTTAGATTTTCTATACGGTTTGGTCGACTTCCTCACCCTGTGATCAGTATGGTATTAGCATTTGGGGAAAAAAAAATTACAAAGTTTTTTTTAATTGCAATCCATTTGGTTAGAGCCAATTGCACTATTGCTGTGGATACAATTTCTAATGAAAGGTGATTCTCATGATACATAGTTTCTATTTTTTCCCCCCTAATGGCAACAGACCATTTTTTTTTTTACTTAAGAGTGGGGGAATGGTTTAAAATCTTTTCTTTTCACGGGTTTCTGGGTTCTTTTCAGGTTTTCACAGGTTTCTGGGTACCCGTTGGGGATATTTCCTGTTCCAGAAACTACCATTTTCAAGTGAAGCGAATCTCCCCCGTTTTGGCACACTGGTTTATCCACGTCCCCCCTTTTGAGATCTTTTACCCCACTTCCTGTCCTGGTGAAAGTGGTCACTGGCAAGAGGAAGTCGGGGAGAATCTCCCCTTAAAAAACAGCCGTTCTAAGCTAAAACATTTTCCTGCAGTTTTTTACTCAATTTCCAAACCTTTCAACTGCTAATTTTTGATGGTATCCAATTGCCCAGTTGCATTTTTCCATTAGATTTGGACCGTTTATAATCTCATGTTCCAAATACCCCAAGAATATTTACTGCATCACAGCAAAATAACGTTCAGGGCATTTATCATTTTCATAATAGAATGAGCTCAAGTAAGCCATGACAGCTCCCTGCTGCCAACCTGGCGGCCATGTTGTGGGTGTCCAGCCCATGATTGGAAGAGTTGCTCTACATCCTTTCAGAAGCTGCTTCCCCTCCCCATCTTGCACGAGTCCTATCCCGGGGCTGGTCAGCTGTCCAGTGTACTAAGTGTAAAAGGGTACAGCGCGTTTTGTTTCAATGGCTGTAAGTTTTAATTTTTACACTGCTGCTAAAAAAATAAAAAAGAAGTGGCTATGCAGATATCTAGAAGTATTTAAATTAACAAAAATGAAAATGTTATTTTGCCCTTTAGGATGCAGCCATGACTCCAATCCAATACGAGGGCCTACTTAGCAGGACTCTCTATCATATGCCTTGGTTGCCATGGAGACCGGGCCTAGTTGCTGGTTTTGTACTGAAAGTACTGCCAGATCTGCATCCTACAAAGAGGGTTCCGTGGTTAAAAATTTCGCACATACAACATAGCGGTTGAGTTTTATTCAGCCATATGTATTTTATTATTTTGTTTTTGTTCTGTTTTTTTTTTTTTTTTTCCCTTTTGTAACCTGTTACTTTAGAAATAGCAAATTTATATAAATATATAAGTAAATATATATATATATTGAAAAAGAATATGAAAACACGTTGCAAAACAGAAAAAAAAATTGTACATTGTAAAATCAAGTATTTTGTGGTATGTACCATACAAAATTAATTTTACACAGGAAAAAAATGTTTATAAAGAAGATTGTGTTCTGAAAATTCATACTATGTCTTTGTATGAGCAAATAAAAACTATATTTTACCAAGATAAAAAGGACTCTACACTATTTTGTCCCGATAAGTGTTTGGAAATGTTTATCCTAGAAGTGTGAACTATAGAGGGTCAAACTGAAATTGTAGCTGTAGGACAACAAGGGTGACTTATTAAGTTCCTCTGGAGAGATGTGATGAGACGTTATGAAATCTCTGTCCCCATCATACAAAATAAAGATCCATTCAAAAAAGTAATGTCCGTAGCCAGTGGGAGGAGCTGGAAATTTACAAAGATAAACTATATGATCGTTGTCTTTGGGCACCTGACCATCTCAGGTGAAAGGGTATTTCATGCTTGGAATAGACTTCCACTCATAGAACTGACGGTAGGAAGAGGACCAAGTGGTATATCCTCCTTTTGTTTTGTTTTTTATCTAGGTTTGTTGGAACATGTCCACTTGACCTTTTTTTTGCTGTCACTCTTTTATGTTGCATGTACAGTTGTGTTCAAAATAATAGCAGTGTGTTGAAAAAAGTGAATAAAGCTGAAAATCCTTCTAATAGCTTTTATTTCCATCCACACAAATGCATTGGGAACACGACACATTCTATTCCAAATCACAACATGAAGAAAAATACATCAAATTTCAATTGTTCCTCTAAAAGAAATTGAAGAAAAGTGAATATTAGACGGTTCAAAAAAATCGCAGTGTTTGTATTCTTCTTCACAAACTCAAACATTCACTATATAAACTGAGAAATGTTTGAAGCTTTTGCTTTCCTTTGAATGACTTCATGAATATTTGGTTGTAGTCGCACTGTTTCTGAGAACTGCTGTACATCTGTGTTGCATGGAGTCACCCAACTTCTGGCCCCTGTGATCAGGTATTCCAGCCCAGGATGATTGGACCACATTCCACAGTTCTTCTCTATTTCTTGGTTTTGCCTCAGAAACTGCATTTTTGATGTCACCCCACAAGTTTTCTATTGGATGAAGATCCGGGGATTGGGCGGGCCACTCCATAACGTCAATGTTGTTGGTCTGGAACCAAGATGTTGCACGTTTACTGGTGTGTTTGGGGTCGTTGTCTTGTTGGAACCCCCATTTCAAGGGCATTTCCTCTTCAGCATAAGGCAGCATGACCTCTTCAAGTATTCTGATGTATTCAAACTGATCCATGATCCCTGGTATGTGATAAATAGGCCCAACACCGTAGTATGAGAAACATCCCCATATCATGATGCTTGCACCACCATGCTTCACGGTATTCACAGTGTACTGTGGCTTGAATTCAGTGTTTGGGGGTTGTCTGACAATCTGTCTAGAGCCACAAGACCCAAAAAGAACAATCTTACTTTCATCAGTCCACAAAATGTTGCGTCATTTCTCTTTAGGCCAGTCAATGTGCTCGTTGTCAGATTGTAACCTCTTCAGCACACGTCTTTTTTCCACCAGTGGGACTTTGCGGGGGCTTCTTGCAGATAGCTTGGCTTCACATAGGCGTCTTCTAATTGTAACAGTCCTCACAGGGAACATCACACCGAGCCAAAATGGCGCGGACTCAGCCAACAATCAGCTCCAGGAAGATGAAAGAAGGTGTGACGTTCCCTGTGAGGACTGTTACAATTAGAAGACGCCTATGTGAAGCCAAGCTATCTGCAAGAAGTCCCCGCAAAGTTCCACTGGTGGAAAAAGACGTGCTGAAGAGGTTACAATCTGACAAAGAGCACATTGACTGGCCTAAAGAGAAATGGCGCAACATTTTGTGGACTGATGAAAGTAAGATTGTTCTTTTTGGGTCTAGTGGCCGGAGACAGTTTGTCAGGCGACCCCCAAACACTGAATTCAAGCCACAGTACACTGTGAAGACCGTGAAGCATGGTGGTGCAAGCATCATGATATGGGGATGTTTCTCATACTACGGTGTTGGGCCTATTTATCGCATACCAGGGATCATGGATCAGTTTGAATACATCAGAATACTTGAAGAGGTCATGCTGCCTTATGCTGAAGAGGAAATGCCCTTGAAATGGGGGTTCCAACAAGACAACGACCCCAAACACACCAGTAAACGTGCAACATCTTGGTTCCAGACCAACAACATTGACGTTATGGAGTGGCCCGCCCAATCCCCGGATCTTAATCCAGTATATAACTTGTGGGGTGACATCAAAAATGCCGTTTCTGAGGCAAAACCAAGAAATAGAGAACTGTGGAATGTGGTCCAATCATCCTGGCTGGAATACCTGATCACAGGGGCCAGAAGTTGGGGGACTCCATGCAACACAGATGTACAGCAGTTCTCAGAATCAGTGCGACTACAACCAAATATTCATGAAGTCATTCAAAGGAAAGCAAAATCTTCAAACATTTCTCAGTTTATATAGTGAATGTTTGAGTTTGTAAAGAAGAATACAAACACTGCCATTTTTTTTGAACCATCTAATATTCACTTTTCTTCAATTTTTTTAGAGGAACAACACAAATTTGATGTATTTTTCTTCATGTTGTGATTTGGAATAGAATGTGTCGTGTTCCCAATGCATTTGTGTGGATGGAAATAAAAGCTATTAGAAGTATTTTCAGTTTTATTCACTTTTTTCAACACACTGCTATTATTTTGAACATAACTGTATATATGTAAAACGCTGCGTAAATTGACGGCGCTATATAAGTACCTGAAATACATATGAAAAATACAACTTTCAAAGAGATTGTACGATATTCTGATGGTTCGCACACAGCTTTCGTCTGAAATTGATCGAAGGGACAAGCACAAAATTTTTTCTGGTACCGTACAGTTTTCGTTCGGAAATACAAATACATTACATAACTTTCAAATTTTTATTCTGTCTCACAAAAATTTTCGCAACTTTAGTAACCTTTTCACTTTCGATATAAGACAGGCACACATAAACAAAAAAAACAAAACAAGACAAAAAAAAGATGGTCATTCGTCCAATATTGTCATGGTGTGTACGGGGCTGTAGGGCCATCTCTGTAAGTAAGGTCCCTTGCAAAGCAGGCTCTTCATGAATAGATAGAGAAGGCTGTATTTAGTGCCACATATAATGTATGCTAAATGCACTAATATGCTTTCCAGCTTCTGAGGAACCAGTCCCGAAGGTGCCTGCATGATTTAATCATCACTATATACAGCGAGGAGGCATGTGTCCTAGTTCCAGCGCTGCATGCTCCATCTTATGTTTAAATAACACCTGTTAGGGGAGCTGTGGATTACACTACTACAGCGTTTTAGGGTTTTCAGAAGGAGGTCAGCAATAGCAGCCTACTTAGTTCTTCAGCACAGGTTTTCTATGAAGCTGAATTCCAAGGAATGGCGATTTCTATATATATATTGCCCCAAGTATTGGGCCGGCGGCCTTTCCACGCACATGACCTTTAATGGCCCCCCAGTCTTAGTCCGTAGGGTTCAATATTGAGTTGGCCCCGCCCTTTCCACGCACATGACCTTTAATGGCCCCCCAGTCTTAGTCTGTAGGGTTCAATATTGAGTTGGCCCCGCCCTTTGCAGCTATAACAGCTTCAACTCTTCTGGGAAGGCCGTCCACAAGGTTTAGGAGGGTGTCTATGGGAAGGTTGGACCATTCTTCCAGAAGCACATTTGTCAGGTCAGGCACTGATGTCGGGGGGAGGAGGCCTGGCCCGCAGTCTCCGCTCTAATTCATCCCAAAGGTGTTCTATGGGGTTGAGGTCAGGACTCTGTGCAGGACAGTCAAGTTCCTCCACCCCAAACTGGCTCCTCCATGTCTTTATGGACCTTGCTTTGTGCACTGGTGTGCAGTCATGTTGGAACAGGAAGGGGCCATCCCCAAACTCTTCCCACAAAGTTGGGAGCATGAAATTGTCCAAAATGTCTTGGTATGCTGATGCCTTAAGAGTTCCTTTCACTGGAACTAGGGGGCCAAGCCCAACCCCTGAAAAATAACCCCACGCCATAATCCCCCCTCCACCAAACTTTACACTTGGCACAGTGCAGTCAGGCAAGTACCGTTCTCCTGGCAACTGCCAAACCCAGACACGTTCATCGGATTGCCAGAGAAGCGCGATTGGTCACTCCAGAGAACATGTCTCTACTGCTCTAGAGTCCAGTGGCGGCGTACTTTACACCACGGCATCCAACGCTTTGCATTGCGCTTGGTGATGGCAGGCTTGGATGCAGCTGCTCGGCCATGGAAACCCATTCCATGAAGCTCTCTACGCACTGTTGTTGGGCTCATCTGAAGGCCACACCAAGTTTGGAGGTCTTTAGCTATTGACTCTGCAGACAGTTGGCGACTTCTGCGCACTGTGCGCTTCAGCATGCGCTGACCCCGCCCTGTCATGTGACGTGGCCTACCACTTGGTGGCTGAGTGGCTGTTGTTTCCAGTTGCTTCCACTTTGTTATAATCCCACTAACAGTTGAGCGTGGAATATTTAGTAGCCAGGAAATGTCACGGATGGACTTATTGCACAGGTGGCCACCTATCACGGGACCACGCTTGGAGTCACTGAGCTCCTGAGAGCGACCCATTCTTTCACCAATGTTTGTAGAAGCAGTCTGCATGCCTAGGGGCTTGATTGTATACACCTGTGTCCATGGAGGGGATTGGAACACCTGAATCACATGATTTGGAGGGGGGACCAATACTTTTGGCAATATATTATATATTAACCCCTGCAGCACCGGGGGGGAGGGGGGACATAAGATTTCAACTAGTACAACCAGCACAAGCATTCAATTTTAAGTACTGGTCTTTTTTTCCCAGGGAGCGCGCACAAGCAGGGGGCGGGGAGGCAGTTTATAAACGACCACCTGACCCTGCACTGCCACCATCCAGCCGTTTATATACAACGCTTGGACAGGAGGTGGTTAATTTTCCTTGCACGTGGTTGGTGTTTTTTTTGTGCGGTAAGTTTTACCCCATTTACTAAGCTCTGGAGCAACTGCATTTGTAGCATGCACAGTCTATTTTCCTTTAATAAAATCAACCCCAATTATCTCCAGAAGCACTGAATTTATAGGTATTTTTTATACAGATTGATACTAAAAAAATCCCCAAAAGCCTATTGAAAGATTTCTGAATAAAAGGGACTTGGATATCTCAATATGTGAGTAGAGACAACCCCGAGACACTGTCCTCCACATACAGATATCCAACCAAAAATCACCAATAAATCAATAGACAACAAAATAATTGTTTTATTTTCCTGACTGTGTAATTGGATTATAGGTGTGTGGCTCATCGCGGGCACCAATTCAACACTTTCCAGACTGTGATGAATATTTTCTGTGTTGCTCATGTTAGTGAAGTGATCGGGTCTGAGGAGCAAGTCACACGAAAATATAACGGCAAGCCAAATCTTGTCAGGACCGTCTCGCGTCCTCTGCAGCACACTTTGGAAAAAAACAAGGTTTATCTTCCGAAACCTGTTTTCTTTCTAAATAAGTGTTTTCTGACAGGACTTCCCGGCAAAGGCTTGCTGTTGACCTACTTTCTGAAGTAAACACCTGAGTTTGCCAGCCTGGCAACCCAACAAAGGCTTTGCCAACTGCGAATCCTGAATCAAAGCCTTTACATAACAGATCTGATAGCTGCATTCACAAACTTGGGTGGAAATTTTTCCTGTCCTGACAAAACTTAAAAAAAAAAAAGTTGACTACGGTATAGAAAAGGTGAATAAACTTTACTTCAGGTGGAGGGTTCATATTTAGGTTTCTATTTCTTAAAGTGAACCTGAACTATGATCAAATAGGGTCCAGGATACATCTGTCAAAGTAGGCAAACTCCCGAGGGAGTCTTCAGGGTCTGGGGTCCATAGGGATGACCATGGCCCTGAACCTGTATAGAACCTTGCATCTAACTATACATGTTGCATCCCCTGAAGGAGTCTTCAGGGTCTGGATTCCATAGGGATGAACTATGGTCCTGGACCTGTATAGAACCTTGCATCTAACTATACATGTTGCATCCCCTGAAGGAGTCTTCAGGGTCTGGATTCCATAGGGATGACCATGGCCCTGAACCTGTATAGAACCTTGCATCTAACTATACATGTTGCATCCCCTGAAGGAGTCTTAAGGGTCTGGATTCCATAGGGATGAACTATGGTCCTGGACCTGTATAGAACCTTGCATCTAACTATACACGTTGCATCCCCTGAAGGAGTCTTCAGGGTCTGGATTCCATAGGGATGACCATGGCCCTGAACCTGTATAGAACCTTGTATTTAACTATACACGTTGCATCTAGAGATGAGCGAAGAAATGAAAAATTCGATTCGACTGATTCGGCGAATTCGTGGACAATATTCGATTCGAGTCGAATAAATTCGCTGTGAATTTAACTTAAAAAAGGGTGTTTCTAGGCTTCAGAGAGACTTAATATTAGTGCAGAACACTGTACCTTTAATTTAAATGCCCTTGGAGTCTGCTGGGGAAGAGAAATAATACTGTCTGTCAGTATGACATGCAGATGAGTGCCGTCGATCTTAGAATCACTGCACACTTCACTCCTTTGGCCAGTCACGGGGCCAAAACCAGTGTTTGGAGCCACAGTGTGGCGGTGGAGGCAGCAGCAATGGGAGGCCATACAGCAACCTATGACAAAATGGAAACCAGCAGGAGCGTGAGGAGACCTGAAAGTGGCACATGGCAGAGTGGGAGCAATGGGAGGCGGTACAGGGACCCAGGTCACACTGTGGGCCCAGCAGCAGCGTGACCAGGCGGTACGGGGGCCCATGGCCGATATGGGGCTTGGTGGCACCTATGGAAGGCCTGTAATCTGCCAGCAACCTATGACAAAATGGACAACCGCAGGAGTGTGAGGAGATTTCAAAGTGGCACATGGCAGAGTGGAAGCAATGGGAGGCCGTACAGGGACCCAGGTCACACTGTGGGCTCAGCAGCAGCGTGACCAGGAGGTACGGGGGCCCATGGTCGATATGGGGCCTGGTGGCACCTATGGAAGGCCGCTAATCTGCCAGCAACCTATGACAAAATGGACAACCGCAGGAGTGTGAGGAGATTTCAAAGAGGTACATGGCAGAGTGGAAGCAATGGGAGGCCGTACAGGGACCCAGGTCACACTGTGGGACCAGCATCAGCGTGAACAGGCGGTACGGGGGCCCATGGCCGATTTGACCTCATTCATCCCATAGTCCTGCCGACTCACGAATAGCGTGGCCTCCTCAAAGGGCCTGAGCAAGCGCAGGTGTCACACATGAGCTGACAATGGCTGACATCTAAGTTACACAGGGAGTACCTTTATCCGCTTTTAACATCAGGAAATCTGTGATGGCCTTTAGCTGTTCGTAAAGGCGGTCTAACATATGTAGGGTTGAATTACACCTTGTTGCAACGTCACAGCATGAGGAGGCGGTACGGGGGCCCATGGCAGATTACATGTCTGGCAGCAGCAATGGGAGGCCCGTAATCTGCCAGCACCCTATGTCAAAAAATTTAACACACCAGCAGTGTGAAGAGACCTGAAAGTGGCACATGGCAGCAGAGTGTGGCGATGGAGACAGCAGCAATGGGAGGCCGTACAGGGACCCATGAGAGACTCTAGACTTGGCAGCAGCATGAGGAGGCGGTATATAGGGGCCCATGGCAGATTAGGGGCCTGGCGGCAGCTATGTGAGGCCCGTAATCTGCCTGCACCCTATGTCAAAAAATTAAACACACCAGCAGTGTGAAGAGACCTGAAAGTGGCACATGGCAGCAGAGTGTGGCGATGGAGACAGCAGCAATGGGAGGCCGTACAGGGACCCATGAGAGACTCTGGACTTGGCAGCAGCATGAGGAGGCGGTATATAGGGGCCCATGGCAGATTAGGGGCCTGGCAGCAGCTATGTGAGGCCCGTAATCTGCCTGCACCCTATGTCAAAAAATTAAACACACCAGCAGTGTGAAGAGACCTGAAAGTGGCACATGGCAGAGTGTGGCGATGGAGACAGCAGCAATGGGAGGCCGTACAGGGACCCATGAGAGACTCTGGACTTGGCAGCAGCATGAGGAGGCGGTATATAGGGGCCCATGGCAGATTAGGGGCCTGGCAGCAGCTATGTGAGGCCCGTAATCTGCCTGCACCCTATGTCAAAAAATTAAACACACCAGCAGTGTGAAGAGACCTGAAAGTGGCACATGGCAGCAGAGTGTGGCGATGGAGACAGCAGCAATGGGAGGCCGTACAGGGACCCATGAGAGACTCTAGACTTGGCAGCAGCATGAGGAGGCGGTATATAGGGGCCCATGGCAGATTAGGGGCCTGGCAGCAGCTATGTGAGGCCCGTAATCTGCCTGCACCCTATGTCAAAAAATTAAACACACCAGCAGTGTGAAGAGACCTGAAAGTGGCACATGGCAGCAGAGTGTGGCGATGGAGACAGCAGCAATGGGAGGCCGTACAGGGACCCATGAGAGACTCTGGACTTGGCAGCAGCATGAGGAGGCGGTATATAGGGGCCCATGGCAGATTAGGGGCCTGGCAGCAGCTATGTGAGGCCCGTAATCTGCCTGCACCCTATGTCAAAAAATTAAACACACCAGCAGTGTGAAGAGACCTGAAAGTGGCACATGGCAGAGTGTGGCGATGGAGACAGCAGCAATGGGAGGCCGTACAGGGACCCATGACAGACTCTAGACTTGGCAGCAGCATGAGGAGGCGGTATATAGGGGCCCATGGCAGATTAGGGGCCTGGCAGCAGCTATGTGAGGCCCGTAATCTGCCTGCACCCTATGTCAAAAAATTTAACACACCAGCAGTGTGAAGAGACCTGAAAGTGGCACATGGCAGCAGAGTGTGGCGATGGAGACAGCAGCAATGGGAGGCCGTACAGGGACCCATGAGAGACTCTGGACTTGGCAGCAGCATGAGGAGGCGGTATATAGGGGCCCATGGCAGATTAGGGGCCTGGCAGCAGCTATGTGAGGCCCGTAATCTGCCTGCACCCTATGTCAAAAAATTAAACACACCAGCAGTGTGAAGAGACCTGAAAGTGGCACATGGCAGCAGAGTGTGGCGATGGAGACAGCAGCAATGGGAGGCCGTACAGGGACCCATGAGAGACTCTAGACTTGGCAGCAGCATGAGGAGGCGGTATATAGGGGCCCATGGCAGATTAGGGGCCTGGCAGCAGCTATGTGAGGCCCGTAATCTGCCTGCACCCTATGTCAAAAAATTAAACACACCAGCAGTGTGAAGAGACCTGAAAGTGGCACATGGCAGCAGAGTGTGGCGATGGAGACAGCAGCAATGGGAGGCCGTACAGGGACCCATGAGAGACTCTGGACTTGGCAGCAGCATGAGGAGGCGGTATATAGGGGCCCATGGCAGATTAGGGGCCTGGCAGCAGCTATGTGAGGCCCGTAATCTGCCTGCACCCTATGTCAAAAAATTAAACACACCAGCAGTGTGAAGAGACCTGAAAGTGGCACATGGCAGCAGAGTGTGGCGATGGAGACAGCAGCAATGGGAGGCCGTACAGGGACCCATGAGAGACTCTAGACTTGGCAGCAGCATGAGGAGGCGGTATATAGGGGCCCATGGCAGATTAGGGGCCTGGCAGCAGCTATGTGAGGCCCGTAATCTGCCTGCACCCTATGTCAAAAAATTAAACACACCAGCAGTGTGAAGAGACCTGAAAGTGGCACATAGCAGCAGAGTGTGGCGATGGAGACAGCAGCAATGGGAGGCCGTACAGGGACCCATGAGAGACTCTGGACTTGGCAGCAGCATGAGGAGGCGGTATATAGGGGCCCATGGCAGATTAGGGGCCTGGCAGCAGCTATGTGAGGCCCGTAATCTGCCTGCACCCTATGTCAAAAAATTAAACACACCAGCAGTGTGAAGAGACCTGAAAGTGGCACATGGCAGAGTGTGGCGATGGAGACAGCAGCAATGGGAGGCCGTACAGGGACCCATGACAGACTCTAGACTTGGCAGCAGCATGAGGAGGCGGTATATAGGGGCCCATGGCAGATTAGGGGCCTGGCAGCAGCTATGTGAGGCCCGTAATCTGCCTGCACCCTATGTCAAAAAATTAAACACACCAGCAGTGTGAAGAGACCTGAAAGTGGCACATGGCAGCAGAGTGTGGCGATGGAGACAGCAGCAATGGGAGGCCGTACAGGGACCCATGAGAGACTCTAGACTTGGCAGCAGCATGAGGAGGCGGTATATAGGGGCCCATGGCAGATTAGGGGCCTGGCAGCAGCTATGTGAGGCCCGTAATCTGCCTGCACCCTATGTCAAAAAATTAAACACACCAGCAGTGTGAAGAGACCTGAAAGTGGCACATGGCAGCAGAGTGTGGCGATGGAGACAGCAGCAATGGGAGGCCGTACAGGGACCCATGAGAGACTCTAGACTTGGCAGCAGCATGAGGAGGCGGTATATAGGGGCCCATGGCAGATTAGGGGCCTGGCAGCAGCTATGTGAGGCCCGTAATCTGCCTGCACCCTATGTCAAAAAATTAAACACACCAGCAGTGTGAAGAGACCTGAAAGTGGCACATGGCAGCAGAGTGTGGCGATGGAGACAGCAGCAATGGGAGGCCGTACAGGGACCCATGAGAGACTCTGGACTTGGCAGCAGCATGAGGAGGCGGTATATAGGGGCCCATGGCAGATTAGGGGCCTGGCAGCAGCTATGTGAGGCCCGTAATCTGCCTGCACCCTATGTCAAAAAATTAAACACACCAGCAGTGTGAAGAGACCTGAAAGTGGCACATGGCAGCAGAGTGTGGCGATGGAGACAGCAGCAATGGGAGGCCGTACAGGGACCCATGAGAGACTCTAGACTTGGCAGCAGCATGAGGAGGCGGTATATAGGGGCCCATGGCAGATTAGGGGCCTGGCAGCAGCTATGTGAGGCCCGTAATCTGCCTGCACCCTATGTCAAAAAATTAAACACACCAGCAGTGTGAAGAGACCTGAAAGTGGCACATGGCAGCAGAGTGTGGCGATGGAGACAGCAGCAATGGGAGGCCGTACAGGGACCCATGAGAGACTCTGGACCTAGCAGCAGCATGAGGAGGCGGTATATAGGGGCCTATGGCAGATTAGGGGCCTGGCAGCAGCTATAGGAGGCCCGTAATCTGCCAGCACCCTATGTCAAAAAATTAAACACACCAGCAGTGTGAGGAGACCTGAAAGTGGCACATGTTTGAGGCATGATTCATGGCGGATTTAGTCAGTTGTGTCAGGAACTGGTGGTTTGAAATCCAGACTAATCCACGCCTGATTCATTTTCACAAACGTGAGTCTCTCCACACTTTGGGTGGACAGTCGTGTCCTCCGCGGAGTTACAATACCTCCTGCCGCACTAAACACGCGCTCCGATGCCACGCTACTGGCCGGGCATGACAGCCTTTCAAGGGCAAATTCAGCTAGTTGGGGCCAAAGGTCAAGTTTCGTTGCCCAGTAGTCAAGGGGATTGTCTACCTCGGTTGGCAGGGTGCTGTCCAAGTAGGCCCAAGCCTGTTGTTTGAGCTCCTGCTCCAGGTCCACCTGATGCTGCTGCTGCTGCTGCGGCTGGTTAGTAGTTTCCTCACTGCGCTGGTGAAGAAAGCTACTCATCATCGACTGCAGACTGAGGCAGCCGCTGCTGGTGGAGCTGCCACTGCTCCTACCACCCCACCCCTCCCCTGCTGCCATGCCAGCGGAACGCGAGCGCACAGGGCCCACAGTGTCTGAGGATGGACGTTGGCGCACAAAGGCAGAGAGCAACTGACTACATAGGTGGTTTTTATAGTACGTAATTTTGGCCTCCCTCTCAGCAGGTGTGAAAAAGGCCACCATTTTGGACCGGTAGCGAGGGTCCAACAAGGTGGACAGCCAAAAGTCATCCCTCTGTCTGATGGTTATTATTCGGCTGTCGCTACGCAAGCAACCGAGCATGCTATGGGCCATTTGTGCCAAGGAATGCGAGGGACTCCCTGCCTCCATCTCCACAGCATACTGCCACGGTGCGTCTGGGTCCTCTGTCTCCTCCTCCTCCTCCTCTACCAGATGCTCCTGCTCCTCCACTCCTGTCCGCTGAGTGGAAAAACCACCCATTTCACTCAATAATTCCTGAGCACAAATGTCCTCCTCTACCTCCTCCTCTTCTTCCTGTCCTGCCCCCACAGGGGTCATGTGGCGTTGAGATCTGTGCGCCACGTCTACCGCACCCTGACCAGCCATTGTTAACAGCATTTGTTCCAGGACGTGCAACAGAGGAATGACGTCGTTCATCCCATAGTCCTGCCGACTCACGAATAGCGTGGCCTCCTCAAAGGGCCTGAGCAAGCGGCAGGTGTCACGCATGAGCTGCCAATGGCTGACATCTAAGTTACACAGGGGAGTACCTTTATCCGCTTGTAACATCAGGAAATCGGTGATGGCCTTTCGCTGCTCGTAAAGGCGGTCTAACATGTGTAGGGTTGAATTCCACCTTGTTGCAACGTCGCAGATCAGGCGATGCTGTGGAATTCCGTTCTGCCGCTGCAGCTCAATGAGGGTGTGCTTTGCGGTGTAGGAATGGCTGAAATGCATGCACAGTTTACGTGACATTTTAAGGATGTCTTGCAGTGGGATGGTGGATTTTAGGAACCGCTTGACAACCAGATTGAACACGTGAGCCATGCATGGCGCATGGCACAACCTTCCTTGACGCAGAGCAGACACCATGTTCTTTCCGTTGTCAGTCAACATGGTTCCGATTTTTAGTTTGCGCGGAGACAGCCATCTGTCGATTTCTCTGTTCATTACACTCAGCAGTTCCTCCCCTGTGTGACTACGTTCGCCAAGGCATACCAGGTGCAGCACAGCGTGACACCGTTGCGCCCTGCACATGTGATATGCCGGTCGGGTAATGGGACTTGGCACGGGGGTAGCGGCTGAGGACACGGCGGAAAAAGAGGTGGTAGAGGCGGACATGCTTGCTGGACCAAGGACGTGCAAACGTGGAGGCAAAAGCGTCGTGACCTGTCCAAGTTGCTGGTGCGGCTGTGCCGGCACCACGTTCACCCAGTGGGCCGTAAATGACATGTACTGTCCCTGACCGTAGTTACAGCTCCACACGTCGGCGCTGCCGTGCACTTTGGCAGAGACCGACATGCTCAAAGACTGGCCCACCATCTCTTCTACATGTGAATGCAGGGCTGGCACTGCCTTTTGGGCAAAGAAATGCCGGCTTGGCACTCTCCACCGCGGCTTGGCACAAGCCATCATTTCTCGGAAAGGTGCTGAGTCCACCAGTTGGAAAGGGAGGGACTGCAGCACCAGCAACTTGGACAGGAGGACGTTCAGCTTTTGCACCGTCGGGTGCGTGCTCGCAAACTGTTGTCTCTTGGATACGGATTCCAAGAAAGACTGTTGACGGAATCCGAGAAGAGGAGTAGCAGGAGAAGGAGCATCTGAACGAGCGGAAGATGCCAACGAGCGACAACTCCCCTCAGCAGAGGTGTTGGAGCCTTGACTGGCTGATAGAGGGCGATTGACGACGTCGGGTGACGGAGCAAGTAACGGAGCGGGTGATGGAGCGGGGGCTGGGGCAGGCAGAACCGCCGTATGTTTATCACGGTTTTCCCAGGCCACCGAATGGTGACGCTGCATATGCTGACGCAACGCTGTAGTCCCAACATGGGCCCCCTGGCCACGCTTGCATTTCTGGCCACATAGTCGACATACGGCTACGTTTACTTCCTCGGGCGGCTTGAGGAAAAATTGCCACACCACCGAGTAGGAAACTTTGCCCCCGCTACTCTTCACTGGCTGACTGCTACTTCCTCCGTGCGCACCGGCACCACTACTGGCCGTGGTGGTAGGCTGCAGTGGAGCTGGTGCTCTACTCCGTGGACGTTTGGCTCCACTGACACTGATGCGACCCTGCTGCTGTCTCCTGGGCAACCCACCGACTGTTTTGCTCGCTGCCAAGCTGCCACCCTCTTCTCCTGATGATGCGGAAGAAATTGCCTGATGACGACGAGGCTGCCAAGTGCGATCAACCTCCTCATCATCAAGTAGGGTCTCCGCCTCACTACTAGCCCCCTCGGCTGCGTCTGGGTCAGGAGACAGACCTGTCTCTAGACCGGCTACCGAGCCACTCTCCTCGCCAGTACTTCGCTTGGCTGCTGAAAAGGCCGATGTCTCCCCCCGTTCCTGACCGCCCTCTGTTAGCTCTTCCTCACTGTACAGTGGGGCTGAGCCCACAGCATGCGATACTTCGCTTGGTGAGGGAACAGCAAAGGACAGGGGCAGGTAGAGGACACGTGATTTCAGTGGGCTTGCTCCCGGGCCATGCCAACTAACGGTTGTGTCTGACGTACCCACCGACCGTTGGCTGTAGGTGTCAGAGGTGACCTGGGAAGAGGAAGATGACCGAGCCAACCAATCAATGACGGCAGGGTTGTCGGTGGAGACACGACCGCTGGATGACACCGGGAGCACTGGCCTCTGGCTGCGAATACTGCTGCCTCGACCCCTTCCTCTGCTGCCACGTCTGCTTGCTCCTAAAACATTGCCTCCTCTGCCACTCCTCTGCATGTTGTCTGACATACTATTTAATTCAACGATTAGGTGTCCCTGAGTAACAATTCTCTGGCACTCAGTAACAATTCTGTCTGTCCCTGAGTATGAATTCTGTGGCCCTGAGTAACAATTCTGTGTCTGTGCGAGTAACAATTCTGTGTCTGTGCGAGTAACAATTCTGTGTCTGTGCAAGTAACAATTTTGTGTCTGTGCGAGTAACAATTCTCTGGCACTCAGTAACAATTCTGTCTGTCCCTGAGTAACAATTCTCTGGCACTCAGTAACAATTCTGTCTGTCCCTGAGTAACAATTCTCTGGCACTCAGTAACAATTCTGTCTGTCCCTGAGTATGAATTCTGTGGCCCTGAGTAACAATTCTGTGTCTGTGCGAGTAACAATTCTGTGTCTGTGCAAGTAACAATTTTGTGTCTGTGCGAGTAACAATTCTCTGGCACTCAGTAACAATTCTGTCTGTCCCTGAGTATGAATTCTGTGGCCCTGAGTAACAATTCTGTGTCTGTGCGAGTAACAATTCTGTGTCTGTGCAAGTAACAATTCTGTGTCTGTGCAAGTAACAATTTTGTGTCTGTGCGAGTAACAATTCTCTGGCACTCAGTAACAATTCTGTCTGTCCCTGAGTAACAATTCTCTGGCACTCAGTAACAATTCTGTCTGTCCCTGAGTAACAATTCTCTGGCACTCAGTAACAATTCTGTCTGTCCCTGAGTATGAATTCTGTGGCCCTGAGTAACAATTTTGTGTCTGTGCGAGTAACAATTCTGTGTCTGTGCAAGTAACAATTTTGTGTCTGTGCGAGTAACAATTCTCTGGCACTCAGTAACAATTCTGTCTGTCCCTGAGTAACAATTCTCTGGCACTCAGTAACAATTCTGTCTGTCCCTGAGTAACAATTCTCTGGCACTCAGTAACAATTCTGTCTGTCCCTGAGTATGAATTCTGTGGCCCTGAGTAACAATTCTGTGTCTGTGCGAGTAACAATTCTGTGTCTGTGCAAGTAACAATTTTGTGTCTGTGCGAGTAACAATTCTCTGGCACTCAGTAACAATTCTGTCTGTCCCTGAGTAACAATTCTCTGGCACTCAGTAACAATTCTGTCTGTCCCTAAGTAACAATTCTCTGGCACTCAGTAACAATTCTGTCTGTCCCTGAGTATGAATTCTGTGGCCCTGAGTAACAATTCTGTGTCTGTGCGAGTAACAATTCTGTGTCTGTGCAAGTAACAATTTTGTGTCTGTGCGAGTAACAATTCTCTGGCACTCAGTAACAATTCTGTCTGTCCCTGAGTAACAATTCTCTGGCACTCAGTAACAATTCTGTCTGTCCCTGAGTAACAATTCTCTGGCACTCAGTAACAATTCTGTCTGTCCCTGAGTATGAATTCTGTGGCCCTGAGTAACAATTCTGTGTCTGTGCGAGTAACAATTCTGTGTCTGTGCAAGTAACAATTTTGTGTCTGTGCGAGTAACAATTCTCTGGCACTCAGTAACAATTCTGTCTGTCCCTGAGTAACAATTCTCTGGCACTCAGTAACAATTCTGTCTGTCCCTGAGTAACAATTCTCTGGCACTCAGTAACAATTCTGTCTGTCCCTGAGTAACAATTCTCTGGCACTCAGTAACAATTCTGTGTCTGTGCGAGTAACAATTCTGTGTCTGTGCAAGTAACAATTTTGTGTCTGTGCGAGTAACAATTCTCTGGCACTCAGTAACAATTCTGTCTGTCCCTGAGTAACAATTCTCTGGCACTCAGTAACAATTCTGTCTGTCCCTGAGTAACAATTCTCTGGCACTCAGTAACAATTCTGTCTGTCCCTGAGTATGAATTCTGTGGCCCTGAGTAACAATTCTGTGTCTGTGCGAGTAACAATTCTGTGTCTGTGCAAGTAACAATTTTGTGTCTGTGCGAGTAACAATTCTCTGGCACTCAGTAACAATTCTGTCTGTCCCTGAGTAACAATTCTCTGGCACTCAGTAACAATTCTGTCTGTCCCTGAGTAACAATTCTCTGGCACTCAGTAACAATTCTGTCTGTCCCTGAGTATGAATTCTGTGGCCCTGAGTAACAATTCTGTGTCTGTGCGAGTAACAATTCTGTGTCTGTGCAAGTAACAATTTTGTGTCTGTGCGAGTAACAATTCTCTGGCACTCAGTAACAATTCTGTCTGTCCCTGAGTAACAATTCTCTGGCACTCAGTAACAATTCTGTCTGTCCCTGAGTAACAATTCTCTGGCACTCAGTAACAATTCTGTCTGTCCCTGAGTAACAATTCTCTGGCACTCAGTAACAATTCTGTCTGTCCCTGAGTATGAATTCTGTGGCCCTGAGTAACAATTCTGTCTGTGCGAGTAACAATTCTGTGTCTGTGCAAGTAACAATTTTGTGTCTGTGCGAGTAACAATTCTCTGGCACTCAGTAACAATTCTGTCTGTCCCTGAGTAACAATTCTCTGGCACTCAGTAACAATTCTGTCTGTCCCTGAGTAACAATTCTCTGGCACTCAGTAACAATTCTGTCTGTCCCTGAGTAACAATTCTGTCTGTCCCTGAGTATGAATTCTGTGGCCCTGAGTAAGAATTCTCTGGCACTCAGTAACAATTCTGTCTGTCCCTGAGTAAAAATTCTGTGGCCCTAATAACGTTTCTGTGGCCCTAAGTAACAATTCTCTGGCACTGAGTGAAAATTCTGTCTGTCCCTGAGTATGAATTCTGTGGCCCTAACTAGCGTTTCTTTGTCCCTAAATAACGATTCTGTGGCCCTCATTAACAAGTCTGTGTCCCTGAGTAATGGTTCTCTGTCCCTAAGTAACTTCTCTCTGTCCCCAATTCTCGTTTCTGTGGCCCTAACTCTGTCCCTGTCCCTAGTACAGAGCGGTCTGCCTCTGTTCAATGACTGCAGGCAAATGAAGATTTCCAAAATGGCCGCTATATATACCTCGACCATTACACAGTGCTGGCTGGCTGGCTGCTGATTGGCTGATGCGATCACATGTCGTTGAGGAATGCATTATGGGGCAGCGCGCCTTGTCTGCGCGCCTTCCCCGACATCCCCGCTCCGTCGCCGCACATGTCAGCCGCCATTTTCGGAAAAATTTCGATTCGCGCGTCCGAATTAGGCTGTTTTTCGGATTCGGCACGAATCGAAATTTTTCCGATATTCGACTCGAATTCCACTTCGGATACTTCGATTCGCTCATCTCTAGTTGCATCCCCTGAAGGAGTCTTCAGGGTCTGGGTTCCATAGGGATGGACTATGGTCCTGGACCTGTATAGAACCTTGCATCTAACTGTACTCGTTGCATCCCATGAAGGAGTCTACAGGGTTTGGGTTCCATAGGGATGAACTATGGTCCTGGACCTGCATAGAACCTTGCATTTAACTATACATGTTGCATCTCCTGAAGGAGTCTTCAAGGTCTGGATTCCATAGCGATGAACCATGGCCTTGGACCTGTATAGAACCTTGCATCTAACTATACACGTTCATTCCCCAAAGAAGTATTCAGGGTCTGGGTTCCAAAAGGGATAGACCATGGTCCTGGACTTCTTTAGAACCCCACATCTAACTACACATTTTGCATTCCCCGAAAAAGTCTTCAGGGTCTGGGTTCCAAAGGGATGGACCATGGCCCTGGACTTCTTTAGAACCCTGGACCTGTATATGACCCTCTGTCTAACTGCATGCAAGTGCCGAGGTGAGCACCCATGCAGGATCTAGTACCCAAAGCAACATTACAGGCCACCCCCCCCCCTCAATGTGGGGACCAAGTAAAGCTCCCAAGGCACCCATCCTGGTGTACTGCTTGTAGTGTATTAGAAGACAATGAATAGCTGATTGAAGAATCTGAAGTAAAATAATGAACTAGTTAGGCTAACAGTGATTTCTCCATAACACAGAAAAGGTCCATCACCCAAAAACACTAGAAAAAACCGAAGGCCTTACATAGCTGAGGAGAACACCCAGGGGGCATGTTCTCGAAAGATTTGCCAGTGTCCCATCACCCAAAAGGTACCAATCTATAACTCAAGGTCTAGTTATATCAAGTGTGTGTCCTGTACAGTACGATTAAGATATAATAAGTTAAACCGCAGTTTCTTGTTCCTTAGGCCAGCCTTTCTCAACCGGGGTGCCTTAAGGTTTCTTCAGGGGTGCCTTGGCAAAATGTCCAAAGCTTGTATACAAGCCAGTGGGTGGAACAAGCCGACCTTTTAGTTATACAAAGCCACAGGTTTTCATTGTGCACCTTCTAGCCACCAGCGTCCTGACAACCAATGACATCATGAATTGTTAAGGAGGATGTCAGCTGCCTGCACAGCATCCTAGTTTGACCCTCCCCCGCCCCTCTCCATCAATGCTGGGGTCACATTAGCTCAGTGATGGAGAAAAACTGAGGGAGAAGAGAAACATTGGCATACTAGTCAGTACCAGTGTGCAAAAGTGTATTTGCTTTGGAAGAATAAATCATCTCTAATGTTGGGTGTCCTACATGTGTGGGTGTTGCTGCCTTATATAAAAATATTACAGTAGTTTTTCACAGTTTAGAATGGGGTGTCCTTTTAAAATTACAGTCTTGAGGCGCCCCATTTTAGAATGGGGTGCCTCAAGACTGTCCATGTTTTTAAAGGGTGCCTTGCCTGAAAAAAGGTTTAGAAACACTGCCTTAGGCCCTCTGCAAACTTACAAAATTATCTACTGATCCTGCCTCCTGAGATGGGGTGACAACACTATCCCACATCTTCTTAAATCACGGCTGGGTTGTCACCCTCACACAGATGACAGTGTAATGTGCTAACGCGGTACGCCATAGTCTCCAACTACCAGGGGCGGACTGACTATTTGGAAACTCGGGCACTGCCCGAGGGCCCGGAGTCAGTAGGGGCCCCATGAGATGCCCCTGGCACCTTTTTCATAGGCTTTTTTGAGTTTGGGCAAGGACACAGGGGCCCCATGATCCCCAATTGCCCGGGGGCCCCATGAGTTGTCAGTCCGCCCCTGCCAACCTCGTAGCTTTTTCCAGAGATGCAGACCCCTCTTCAAGGCACAAACCTCACCCCCATTCATTCACACCTGTACATGTTGCAGTGTGTTTCCTGACTACACTCAACAAGCCCAAACCCATTGCTTGTAATTGTCTAATTCACATGATGACTTATACTCATTTTTGACCGTAATCAGGCATTTTTTTTGGCTCCATAGACTTCAATGGGAGAACCTGTAAATTCTAGACGTGTATTCTCACATATTTTCTTTTTTTTTCAATCTTGAAGAACTCCTCTACCCCTCTAGAACTGCCCAGCCCAGGAAAGAAATGCCTGAAGCTTGCTACATGTGCCAACACCTATGCAGAAAGCTTGGAAAAATCTTTAAAACACCCCAAAAAAAGCTTCAAAATCACAAGGAATACGGGCTGCTCAGATGCAAATTATTTATGTATTTATTTATTTCAGGTACTTATATAGCGCCGTCAATTCACGCAGCACTTTACATATATATTGTACATTCACATCAGTCCCTAACCCTCAAGGGGTGTACAATCTAAGGTCCCTAACCCTCAAGGGGCATACAATCTAAGGTCCCTAACCCTCAAGGGGCGTACAATCTAAGGTCCCTGACCCTCAAGGGGTGTACAATCTAAGGTCCCTAACCCTCAAGGGGCATACAATCTAAGGTCCCTAACCCTCAAGGGGCGTACAATCTAAGGTCCCTGACCCTCAAGGGGCGTACAGTCTAAGGTCCCTAACCCTCAAGGGGCGTACAATCTAAGGTCCCTGACCCTCAAGGGGCGTACAATCTAAGGTCCCTGACCCTCAAGGGGCGTACAATCTAAGGTCCCTGACCCTCAAGGGGCGTACAATCTAAGGTCCCTGACCCTCAAGGGGCGTACAATCTAAGGTCCCTAACCCTCAAGGGGCGTACAATCTAAGGTCCCTAACCGTCAAGGGGCGTACAATCTAAGGTCCCTGACCCTCAAGGGGCGTACAATCTAAGGTCCCTGACCCTCAAGGGGCGTACAATCTAAGGTCCCTGACCCTCAAGGGGCGTACAATCTAAAGTCCCTAACCCTCAAGGGGCGTACAATCTAAAGTCCCTGACCCTCAAGGGGCGTACAATCTAAGGTCTCTGACCCTCAAGGGGCGTACAATCTAAGGTCCCTAACCCTCAAGGGGCGTACAATCTAAGGTCCCTAACTCACATTCATACATACACATACTAGGGACAATTTAGACAGGAGCCAATTCACCTACCAGCATGTCTTTGGAGTGTGGGAGGAAACCGGAGTACCTGGAGGAAACCCACGCAGGCACAGGGAGAACATGCAAACTCCAGGCAGGAGGTGCTGTGGCTGGGATTCGAACCAATGACCCGAGTACTGCCAGGAGGAAGTGCTAACCATTTAGACACAGTGCTGCCCAAATGCAGGCTCACTCAGCTGAAGAAGGACCCAAGCAGATAACATTTTATATTATTCTCTCAATGAACACAGCGCAACGCTCACCAGTAGACATGTACGGTTCGTTTTGTTCCGAATCGAAATTCAGGCGAAATGTTTGTTATTCTGAGATTCAGATGTAACGAAATTTCCAAATTACAATAGTAACTAATTTACCCGCTTCCAGTCCGGACGCTTTCCCCCCCTTCCAGTCCGGACACTTTCCCCCCCTTCCAGTCCGGACGCTTTCCCCCCCCTTCCAGTCCGGACGCTTTCCCCCCCCTTCCAGTCCGGACGCTTTCCCCCCCCTTCCAGTCCGGACGCTTTCCCCCCCCTTCCAGTCCGGACGCTTTCCCCCCCCTTCCAGTCCGGACGCTTTCCCCCCCCTTCCAGTCCGGACGCTTTCCCCCCCTTCCAGTCCAGGCCAATTTTCAGCTTTCAGCGCTATCACACTTTGATTGACAATTGTGCGGTCATGCAACACTGTACCCATATGAATTTTTTAGCATTTTTTTTATAAAGCTTCATTTTGGTGGTATTTATTCATTTTTTTTTTGCTATGTAAATGAAAAAGTCCAAAAATTTAAAAAAAAAATTTAAAAAAATTTTCTTATAAAATGTAAATTAATAATCTTTCTTCATAAATCTTGGCCAAAATTTATTCAGTTATCTTTTTAGCACTATACATATAAATTGTACATTCACATCAGTCCCTAACCCTCAAGGGGTGTACAATCTAAGGTCCCTAACCCTCAAGGGGTGTACAATCTAAGGTCCCTAACCCTCAAGGGGCGTACAATCTAAGGTCCCTGACCCTCAAGGGGCGTACAATCTAAGGTCCCTAACCCTCAAGGGGCGTACAATCTAAGGTCCCTAACACTCAAGGGGCATACAATCTAAGGTCCCTAACCCTCAAGGGGTGTACAATCTAAGGTTCCTAACCCTCAAGGGGCATACAATCTAAGGTCCCTAACCCTCAAGGGGAGTACAATCTAAGGTCCCTAACCCTCAAGGGGTGTACAATCTAAGGTCCCTAACCCTCAAGGGGCGTACAATCTAAGGTCCCTAACTCACATTCATACATACACATACTAGGGCCAATTTAAACAGGAGCCAATTCACCTACCAGCATGTCTTTGGAGTGTAGGAGGAAATCGGAGTACCTGGAGGAAACCCACACAGGCACAGGGAGAACATGCCAACTCCAGGCAGGTGGGGACATAGCTGGGATTCGAACCAACGACCCGAGTACTGCTAGGCGGAAGTGCTAACCATTTAGCCGCTGTGCTGCCCCCCGACTTTGAAATCGTGCGACTTCACTGTAAGTCTGAGTGAGTTTAGGCCACGCTATTTTTCTACATAAAAAGCCCAATAAAATATATAAAACGTGTAGAACCTGCTAGGAAAAGCAGAAGAAAAAAGAAGCCGTAGTGAAATCATGAAAGTCTTTCTCCATGGAAGCTCACTCAGTTCAGCTCGACTCTTGTTTGTTTATGATGCCTTCCGACAGGAAAAGGTTAATTTGACCACTTAAAACAAACTGCTAATGATACAAGAGGAAACATTAACACAAAACCCCGTTGTGTCAACACTTGTTGTGGTCCCTGGTCTCATTATCACAGCTGCATGGTCCCCTGGCCTGTCATTAGCACAAGAGCCTCAGGCTGTTGTTCTGGGCCTAATAGTTGTTTGTGAAGGGATGGACAAGACCTGTTGATATCACATTGTGCAGATATTTGGCTTGCTGACACAAGGAATTCAAGAATACAAGCTGAACACATTTCTTAGATAAAGGGTTTCTCAAAAAAAAAAAAAAAAAAAAGAACTTTGATCTGTACCCCACCACGCAGCCTGAAGATGTTGGGATGGCAGGCATAATTGTTTTGCAAACGAGTACTGCATATTGTGCGCTCATACGTATGTAGCAGAAGAAGGTTTGCAGACATTCCCAGCACCAGCTTTATCTCCAAATACCGGCCCATTGATGATTTCCGAAGAATAACCTGTCACCCTATGGATGCAACGGTTGGGTGGGCAACCAACTTTGGGTACGTTTAGGTTGGCCATAGACAGCCAGACCTGTTACAGAGAATGAAGAGGATGTAGAGAATCTGTGTAGACTTTTAACATCATGGATAAAAAACAATTTTAAAGCCAAAAGCCGTAGGTTGTCATATGAGCAGTATGGATTGTCCAAGGCTTGACACTAGAACATCTCGGAGTACAATGCCAGACTTAGCCAGCAGGAAATAACTTGAAACCCAAACTACTGATCTCAAACTCAATAAAAACCTAGATTCTTTGTTTTTGGGTTTCCTGAAGGAAACCCGTAGGCTCCTCTTAATTTGTAATAGTAGCCTGTAACGGAAAAGGACCCCAACTGCACTAGACTCCCGCTTCCCTGTCCGAACACCGATCGCGGACACCACTCTTGAATGAAACCAGGAAATAGACTGCTTTATTTTAACACAGACACGAGATATATACATTCAAGGGAACAATTCTCCTCTCCCTGCATAAGGACGCGGGGCAAACCAAATCTAGCAACAAGAAACACATCAGCAGACACCCCCCACCAAGCCAATACACAAACACATACATCCCATAATAGTTTGCTCCCAAGCAAGACACACAATAGAACAATGGGATGCAATCACATGACACCAAACAATCCACATCCCACACCCCACCTATCTCCTAGACATGTCTACACAATATCAGGACATTTCACCCTGCACCCCTAACAGGCACAGGGTGACTTACACATAAGAGGGATATGGGGAGCTGAGACAGGCCCCCCACACAAAGTCACTCCCGTCACATAGCTCTAGGTCAAGAGAGCTTGCAACTCAAGAGTTATTAGGTGGTCATTAATTGGCCTCCTGCCATTGTACAAAGAGGCCATCCAAAGTATGTGCGGGCCAGAAGGATGTTAAAGGGCCCCAGTATTGAATTTTCAGAACCTTTGTTACTTATTGTGTGGCTCTCAGGCCCCAGCAAACAGTAGCAAGTGTTCAGGCACGGAGATGTAACGGCGCTGTATTGGCAGTGGACTTTAGCAGTCTTATGTAACATGTCTCCAGTCACAACTGTGGCATGTCCCCAATCTCTGACCATCTCCTGTAGAACAGTAGTTTTATGGTATTACATATGTGGAACAGGGGCGAGCTGACAACTCATGGGGCCCCCGGGCAATAGGGGATCATGGGGCCCCTGTGTCCTTGCCCAAACTCAAAAAAGCCTATGAAAAAGGTACCAGGGGCATCTAATGGGGCCCCCTACTGACCCCGGGCCCTCGGGCAGTGCCCGAGTTTCCAAATGGTCAGTCCGTCCCTGATGTGGAATATTATGAGGGGCTGGGACCAGCGGCTGCACTCCAGACATAAGCTATCTTACCAGGAAGTGCTCAAACAGATGATACTCCTTTCAAAGCCAAAATCCCAAACAGTCCCCGGCACATCATTAGACCCTTCGGTAGAGACAGCTCTTTATTTTAGCACATCCTTACCCACCAATGTTTTAGGACCAATAGGTACAGTATGTCTACACATCACAAAGGGGCCCCGTGTGGCTAAATATTATTGTGTATGGATAAATAATAAGCTACCTTTACTGAAGGTTCCGGTGGTGTCCTGGTGGCTACTTTGGATTTTGGCAGCCAATAGGAAAGTGCAGGGTTGGGAGGAGGCAGGCTATCAACCAAGAAGCTGCATGGTTAGTAATAACCCAATAGAGTACCATTGTTTTGGGGATACCTGAACTCTCTGAAGATAAAGGAAGACTGTGAGTGGGCATGCGAAAGTCCACCCTTCTCAGACTTGGATCCACCTTAGAACATAAGGTGAGTAGGCTCAATTTAAAGGGATTTTGTCATGATATAAATATGGCAGCAACTATTGCCGATTTGTTTTTGAAGAGTTGTATGTTCCAGTGTGCTTGATTCATGACTTTGTACGCCATTGACCTGGGAGCATGCATATATCAGTTATTCCAACTTATTAGAAACAGTTTCTCTGAGCCTTTTTAACATGGAGGAAACCTTGAGAAAACCTCATCTCGGAACACTCTGGCTAATAATTTATATCTACAGCTCATGGTACATTAGGTGATGGTGTGGAAAGAATACGACATACAGCAGTCAGTAGGAAGACACCCCCACCCCCTCCTTCCTCGTATAGAAAAGATCATTGGTGTCTGTGGTTACATATCTGAGAGTCAGAAATTGCTGGTTGCTTAAGGAACCCTCAGCAACCTTTGGAGGAACCCTAAGGAAACCCTGGCTGAGATAGGCTGCCTTAGCAGAAGAGTGACCATATTTTTCAGAGACTGCGATTATTAAGATTTCATTTCATTGGGCTACTACGGAACATGGCCACACCGGTTACACATAATTAGAGCTCACATCCTCCTGTAAGTCCATCTACAGCCCTGGCCAAAAGTTCTGAGAATAACAAAAATATTAATTTTCACAAAGTCTGCTGCTTCAGTGTTTTTAGATCTTTTTGTCAGATGTTACTCTGGTATACTGAAGTATAATTACAAACATTTCATAAGTGTCCAAGGCTTTTATTGACAATTACATTACGTTTATGCCAAGAGTCAATATTTGCAGTGTTGACCCTTCTTTTTTAAGACCTGGCATGCTGTCAATCAACTTCTGGGCCACCACATCCTAAATGGTGGCAGCTCATTCTGGCATAATCAATGCTTGGAGTTTGTCAGAATTTGTGGGTTTTTTTCGTTCACCCGCCTCTTGAGGATTGACCACAAGTTCTCAATGGGATTAAGGTCATGGGAGTTTTCTGGCCATGGACCCAAAATTTGGATGTTTTCTTCCCCAGGCAACTTAGTAGCCTTATGGCAAGGTGCTCCATCATGCTGGAAAAGGCATTGTTCGTCACCAAACTGTTCTTGAATGGTTGGGAGAAGTTGCTCTCGGAGGATGTTTTTGGACGATTCTTTATTCATAGTTGTGTTCTTAGGCAGAACTGTGAGTGAGCCCACTTCCTTGGCTGAGAAACAACCCCACACATGAATGGTCTAAGGATGCTTTACTGTTGGCATGACACAGGACTGATGGTAGTGCTCATCTTTTCTTCTCCGGACAATGTTTTTTCTGGATGCCCCAAAAAGGGGATTCATCAAAAAAAAAAAAATGACTTTACCCCAGTCCTCAGCAGTCCTATACCTGTACCTTCTGCAGAATATCAGTCTGTCCCTGATGTTTTTCCTGGAGAGAAGTGGCTTCTTTGCTGCCCTTCTTGACACCAGGCCATCCTCCAAAAGTCTTCTCTTCACTGTGTGTGCTGATACATTCACACCTGACTGCTGCCATTCCTGGGCAAGTTCAACACCGGTGGTCTCCCGATCCTGCAACTAAATCAACTTTTGGAGATGGCCCTGGCGCTTGCTGGACTTTTTTGGGTGCCCTGAGTCCTTCACAACAATTGAATCTATCTCCTTAAAGTTCTTGATGATCTGATAAATGGTTGATTTAGGTGCAATCTTAGTAGCAGCAATATCCTCGCCTGTGAATCCCGTTTTGTGCAAAGCAATGATGACCGCACATGTTTCCTTGCAGGAAAATTAATATTTGTGTCATTTTCAAAACTTTTGGCGAGTATATATGTATATTTCCCCTTCCACCAGTCAGAAAAAAATTGGCTACCTTAACAACAATTGTCTCCTGAATTCATGTTCGTAGATAACTATTTAAAATGCAGAAAACTGCAACACAAAAGCCTCTGGCAGTGGAATTGACTCTACTAAGTGTTCTGGAGGTCTCTAGCCTCAAGTAACTTGACAGCTGTGGAAACAGGCCGGAAGGCACAGCCTTGACCTAAGAAAGGGACGCTAACCATTTTGCCCCTCTCAAAAAAAGAAAAAAAAAAAGAAAAAAAGAAAAGTAATACAGCAAAGGTGTTTTTATTTATTCCAGGAACACTTCGCCCAAGGGTAATCACAAGGCTGATGAACAGTAAGCGCTCTCAGTACCGGGAACACTCTGCACGCAGGTAGGCCAGAGCCTCACATGTTGAATATTTTATAATTAGCACCATGTGTACAGAAAACAAGGCCGGATTAGTGATTTGTATAGTAACGGGAACAACATCATATCATGGCGCAATTTAATTGAACATATTTTTCTCATTAACCAGGAGTTTCCTTGCTTAAAATTCATCTGCCACACCACTTTTAGAAAATCGAAAATTAAAAGGACCACTACATGTAAATAATGTACAACTGTCTAAAAATATTAGAAGGGAGTCTCTCAATCTCAACACGCTTGGTGGCATTGGGTGACAATCTGATGTCTATGGAGCGCCTCTAAATTCTTGTGTGACAACAATTTTGGACAGGATGAAAATCCAATGATTATTTCCCAATGGCACCAGTGTGCACCTCCATCTTTTTGGGTAAAAAGTAACCCTCACTGTCTAGAGCAGACATTCTCAAACAGGGTTCCATGATACTTTAAGGCATTGTTTTTCAACCATTTTTCTGTTGCGGCACCCTTTAAAAGTGTGCACATTCTCAGGGCACCCCAGCATAGAATGTCAATTTTACCTATCAATGGGAAACCTGAGTCAGGGACGATGCACAAGACTGCCTTGATGAAATGAACTTCGCATTAGTATCTCCCCCTACGCATCAAAGGTGTTCCATTACATCCAGGGGCGGACTGACAACTCATGGGGCCCCCGGGCAATAGGGGATCATGGGGCCCCTGTGTCCATGCCCAAACTCAAAAAAAGCCAATGAAAAAGGTACCAGGGGCATCTCATGGGGCCCCCCACTGACCCTGGGCCCTCGGGCAGTGCCTGAGTTTCCAATTAGTCAGTCCGCCCCTGATTACATCAGAAGCTCCCCGTTACATCACAGGTGCTTCCCATTAAATCAGAGCACCAGTTGACATCAGAGATCCTCCCATCACATTAGATTTCCCCCTCCACATCAGAGCCACTCATTAACGTCAAATCCCCCCATCACATCAGAGGTCCAGCCATCACATACTCTCTACATTAGTGTCCTCATTTCACATCAGAGCCTTCTCCATCATATTAGAGCAGGGGTGTCAAACTGGTGGACCTCCAGCTGTTACGAAACTACAAGTCCCATCATGCCTCTGCCTTTGGGAGTCATGCTTGTAACTGTCAATCTTGCAATGCCTCATGGGACTTGTAGTTTGGCAACAACTGGAGGGCTGGCAGTTTGACACCCGCACATTAGAGGATCGCTTATCATAGAACCTGCCCATCACAGAGAGCTCCTCAAATCAAATGTCCGCCCAGTTACACAATCTTCTATTCACAGTCCTCCAGCAGTGTGACAGGGGGCAGGAGGTTGAGCAGGTCTGGAGGAGGAAAACTTCCATCCTCTCCTAAATTCTGGGGGTGACAATGCACACTGCCTGCCCTGGATCATGTCATGTGTTGCCATGGTGCGAGTGGTCCAGCTGCCAACACCACTGTAAGAAAGCAACCTGACGGAGAGCATTTGTTTATTTTTATTTATTTCAGGTACTTGTATAATGCCGGCAATTTATGCCGCGCTTTACATATATATTGTACATTTACATCAGTCCCTAACCCTCAAGGGGTGTACAATCTAAGGTCCCTAACCCTCAAGGGGCGTACAATCTAAGGTCCCTAACCCTCAAGGGGTGTACAATCTAAGGTCCCCAACCCTCAAGGGGGGTACAATCTAAGGTCCCTAACTCACATCCATGCATACACATACTAGGGACAATTTAGACAGGATCCAATTAACCTACCAGCATGTCTTTGGAGTGTGGGAGGAAACCGAAGTACCCGGAGGAAACCCACGCAGGCACAGAAAGAACATACAAACTCCAGGCAGGTGGTGCCGTGGCTGGGATTCGAACCAACGACCCTAGTACTGCCAGGTGGAAGTGCTAACCATTTAGCCACTGTGCTGTCCCATTGGTTATGGTGTTGGTGGTCAGCCCACCTGGACCATGGTAAGTCATGTTGTTGATTCGGGGCAAACTGGATCCCATGCTCGTAATACTCCACTTTCAGCACCGGGACAAGGTCAAAATGCTTGCACCCTATGACTAAGTGCTTTGCACGAAATGCGTCAGTATAAGGGGCTACAGCATCCTGACGTCCTGCCGCCGCTGGCTGCCATCTTCATGCACATGGTCAGTCTTTGCTTATTCTTTCCTTGTGTGTTTTATGCCTTTTTGGGAATAAATACCCTATTGAATGCAGTATCACGCTATGTGGCATTATTCTTGGGCTCTCTGCCAGTCTCACCATTCACAGAGGCCGGTTTAGAAATGTCCTGAGACAGTGGTACCATTTGAGGGGTCCTTAAAGGCACAAGCACAGGAACCTGACCATACCTGGAAGTGATTGTTCTGGCTGACCCGATGAGACGATTATGATCTCAAATGCGTTTTGATAGCGCACTTCTGGTGAGTGCGCAATTCTCTTATTTTCACATCACTGGTCGCTTCTGATCACAAGGAATTGAACTCTTAGATTTAGGATTTGTTGTGACCTACAAGGCTATAATTGGGACTTATTTTTATTGGCTCACTCTTATAACCACCTATCTGTGGTAGAATACTACTTTTCGCACCTTATCAATATTGCACTTTCATTGTGATATCGTTTGGTTTATTATATCTTTTGCTCATTTATACAACAGCGCTGCAATTCTTCATATACAAGATGCCAAACTGCTCCCCCCATTCATAATGTGCAAGCTTAGGAGAGCCTACACCCAGCAGTCACTTGCGTGTCAAAATCACTGCTGCTATCACTACTCATGTCAGTCATGTAACAAAAGGAAGGTGCCCCATCCCTAAACCAATGGCCCAAGGCAGCCGGCTCTCCTACCCACCCCTTATCCCGTCTTTGGATGCTTTAAGTCTCCTGAATTTTTCTTCCTTGAGCTGTTGCTGATTGACCTCCTATCTGATGGTGCCTGCATTGTTCTGGGGTCAAAGCTACTTGGAAAAACCAAATGTTCCTTTGAGCAGTCTGTAGGAATAATGTTCTGACCACCGCTGTAAGGGGGCAGTCTTCTTACAGACTACAATGTTGTGTTTTTTACCACCACTGAATCTCAATGATTTGGGTTGAGCAGGGGTTCCCTGTTGGAAGGCTGAGAAAGACTGGTCTAGTGTTACTGCTTAGGGAAGGTTATGGGCCAAAAGACCTATGAGAAGGCCCAATGCATGTTCAGCATCTATGAATTTTATGGCCAGATTTCAGCAATATTGAAAAAAACATGGGTTTGTTTTGTTTTTTCAGCCTAATGATGGCTTCACTGATAGTGACAGCTCTTTGGATCTCATCTTGAGAGTTGACAGCAACAGATTCCAAATGCAAATAGCACACTTGAAATGAACTCTGGACCTTTTATCTGCTCATTGTAATTGGGATAATGAGGAAATAACACACACCTGGCCATGCAACGGCTGAGAAGCCAATTGTCCCATTATTTTTGGTCCCTTAATAAGTGGGAGGCACATATGCAAACTGTTGTAATTCCTACACCGTTCACCTGATTTGGATGTAAATACCCTCAAATTAAAGCTGACAGTCTGCAGTTAAAGCACATCTTGTTTGTTTCATTTCAAATCCATTGTGGTGGTGTATAGAGCCAAAAATGTTAGAATTGTGTCGATGTCCCAATATTTATGGACCTGACTGTATATATACACACACACACTACATTTGCCAAAAGTATAGGGACACCCCTCCCAGCCATTGGATTCAGGTGTTTCAATCCCCTCCATGGCAACAGGTGTATAAAATCAAGCCCCTAGGCATGCAGACTGCTTCTACAAGCATTTGTGAAAGAATGGGTCGCTCTCAGGAGCTCAGTGACTCCAAGCGTGGTCCCGTGATAGGTGGCCACTTGTGCTATAAGTCCATCCGTGACATTTCCTGGCTACTAAATATTCGACGCTCAGCTGTTAGTGGGATTATAACAAAGTGGAAGCAACTGGGAACAACAGCAACTCAGCCACCAAGTGGTAGGCCACGTCACATGACAGGGCGGGGTCAGCGCATGGTGAAGCGCACAGTGTGCAGAAGTCGCCAACTGTCTGCAGAGACAAAAGCTAAAGACCTCCAAACTTCAGGTGGCCTTCAGAATAGCACAACAACAGTGCATAGAGAGCTTCATGGAATGGGTTTCCATGGCCAAGCAGCTGCATCCGAGCCTTCCATCACCAAGTGCAATGCAAAGCGTCGGATGCCGTGGTGTAAAGCATGCCACCACTGGACTCTAGAGCAGTAGAGATGTGTTCTCTGGAGTGACCAATCTCGCTTCTCTGTCTGGCAATCTGCTAGATGTGTCTGGGTTTGGCGGTTGCCAGGAGAACGGTACTTGCCTGACTGCATTGTGCCAAGTGTACAGTTTGGTGGAGGGGGGATTATGGTGTCGGGTTGTTTTTCAGGGGTTGGGTTTGGCTCCTTAGTTCCAGTAAAGGGAACTCTGAAGACGTCAGCATACCAAGACATTTTGGACAATTTCATGCTCCCAACTTTGTGGGAAGAGTTTGGGGATGGCCCCTTCCTGTTCCAACACGACTGCCCCCTAGTGCACAAAGCAAGGTCCATAAAGACATGGAGGAGCCAGTTTGGGGTGGAGGAACTTGACTGTCCTGCACAGAGTCCTGACCTCAACCCGATAGAACACCTTTGGGATGAATTAGAGTGGAGACTGCGAGCCAGGCCTCCTCCCCCGACATCCTTCCCAGAAGAGTTGAAGCTGTTATAGCTGCAAAGGGCGGGGCCAACTCAATATTGAACCCTACCGACTAAGACTGGGGGGCCATTAAAGGTCATGTGTGTGGAAAGGGCGGGGCCAACTCAATATTGAACCCTATGGACTACAACTGGGAGGCCATTAAAGTTCATGTGCGTGGAAAGGCAGGTGACCCAATACTTTTGGCAGTATATATGTATATTTTGTGAGCTGGGGATAGGCAGCTGGGATATGACTCCTAGGGTAAGCAGTCTTTCAGGCACAGATTCCAAATCCAGTGAGATTAGTGGCAAAGAGTGAAGGTGTTTATTAGTGCTATTCACAAAAGACTATATACAAAGTGCTGTACAGTGTTTACCCAAAATAAACAGGGTAGGAAAATATCAAACAAAAACCTAGCCGTGTCCCGGCTCTCATTACACAGTAATGCAGGTCCTAACTACCAGACGGATCAAGCCTACTGCTTGTCAGCCACAACAACATACCCAGTTAGTTAGTTTCCACCAACCTTTCAGCTCTCCAGACAGGACTTGTCTGATCCCCAGGCCTAGAGCTCTGGCTACAGGTCCCAGGTGGATTTAATTGTCCATGGAGAGAGGTAAACCCTGCACTGGACCTCTTATCAGAGATCCCTTAGGGTATAGATGAGGAACCATGGAGATCTATAAACCCCAAACAGGACTTTCCCAGGGTTCCTTTGGGACGCTCTGCCACAATATACACACACATACATACACACATATATACATAGGTGCATCTCAAAGTAGAATATCATCAAAAAGTTAATTTCAGTAACTCAATTCAAAAAGTGAAACTCATGCTTCCCTCTGCTGACCAGCTTTATGGAGATGCTGATTTCATTTTCCAGCAGGACGTGGTACCTGCCCACACTGCCAAAAGTACCAATGCCTGGTTTAATGATCATGATATTACTGTGCTTGATTGGCCGGCAAACTCGCGTTCCCTAAACCCCATAGAGAATCCGAGGGGTATTGTCAAGAGGAAGATGAGAGACACCAGACCCAACAATGCAGACGAGCTGAAGACCGCTATCAAAGCAACCTGGGCTTCCATAACACCTCAATAGGGCCACAGGCTGATCGCCTCCATGCCAAGCCGCATTGATGCAGTAATTCATGCAAAAGGAGCCCCGACCATGTACTGAGTGCATACTATACTGTACATTGACATACTTTTCAGTAAGCCAACATTTCTGCATTAAAAATCCTTTTTTTATTGGTTTTATGTAATATTCTAATTTTCTGAGTTACTGAATTTTGGGTTTTCACTAGCTGTAAGCCATAATCATTAAAATTAAAAGACAGAAATGCTTGAGATACAGCGCTCAGCATAAATGAGTCCACCCCTTTTGAGAAGTAAGATTTGAATTAATATATCAATGAACACAAGAACAATTTCCAAAATGTTTACAAAACTGAGTTTTATAGAACATTTGTTTGGCTTGTTACATGAAAGTAAGGTTAACAATATACCTTAGATTACAAAATCTTCAGTTTTACTCAAATTAGTTGATGCAGAAATGAATCCACCCCACAACAAAAACTCCTCCATCTAGTATTTTGTATGACCTCCATGATTTGTAAGGACAGCACCATGTCTACTAGGCATGGAATGAACAAGTTGGCGACATATTGCAACATTTCTTTTTTCATTCTTCAAGATCAACCTCTTTTAGAGCCTCGATGCTGGATGGAGAGCGATGCTCAACTTGTCTCTTCAGAATCCCCCATAGGTGTTGGATTGAGTTCAGGTCAGGAAACATACTTAGCCACTGAATCACTTTCACCCGGTTCTTCTTCAGAAATGCAACAGTGGCCTTAGATGTGTGTTTTGGATCATTATCATGTTAGAAAAGTGCACGACGACCAAGCGCATGGAGTGATGGGAGCATCTTCTCTTCCAATATAGCAGAACATCTGAATTCATGACACCATCAATGAAATGCAGCTCCCTGACACCAGCAGCACTCATGCAGCCCCACAGAAGGACACTGCCACCACCATGTTTCACTGTAGGCATCATGCATTCTTCTTTGTACTCCTCACCTTTGCGACTCAATACAGTTTTGAAGCCATCAGATCCAAAAACATTTATCTTGGTCTCATCACTCCAGAGTAGAGTCCCAGTAGTCATCTTTTTTCACCATGGGCCCTGGCAAATTCTAGGCAGGCTTTTTTGTGCATGGGCTTTAGGAGAGGCTTCCTTCATCAACGACACCCATGTATTCTATTCCTCTGCAGTGTATGCCGTATTGTGTCATTCACCATGGGAAACCATCACCCCATTTTGGCTTTCTACTGCTTTAGCTAACTGCAGTGAACTTGCATGGCAATTTTCTTCAACCCTCATCAGAAGATGATCCTGTGAGATGTTAACTCCTGTGGACGGCCTGAACGTCTCTGTGAGATGGTTGCATTTCCATCTTTGTTAAATTTTT
The DNA here is from genome assembly GCF_062004578.1 of Staurois parvus. Classification (NCBI taxonomy): domain Eukaryota; kingdom Metazoa; phylum Chordata; class Amphibia; order Anura; family Ranidae; genus Staurois; species Staurois parvus. The sequence goes on along the minus strand of NW_028319588.1, from coordinate 536,914 downwards.
GCATCACTTTTGCTACAGTTTTCTGGCCGATAAGTAAAGCTTTGATGATCTTCTGGTAGCCTTCACCTTTCTTGTGTAAAGAAATTATTTTCTTTCTCAGGCCTTGTGACATTTTTCTCTTCCATGTGGAGCCATTGCTGACAGCATGAAATGGGCGGGGTTTTCTTTAAGTAACGCCCTTTTATAATCAACTGTCTGCTGGGCACCTGTTTAATTAATAATTAGACTCACCTGCAGTTGAATTCTTGTTAACTAGGATTCTGTTATCTCAAATGTAGCTTTGCTCCGAAGACTTTCATTGGGGTGTGTTCATTTGTATATTATGGTCTTGGATGAATTTGTTAGAAAAAAAACTTTTTTGTGCGTGCAGATTAACAAATCTTGTTTGCAATCAATGGCCGGCATTTGTGGGAGGATTTTGTAGTATAGTGTCCCATAGAAAATGTGGATTTGAAAGGAAAGTAAAGGTTTTCTGACAAATCTGTTGGGGTGTACTCATTTATGCTGAGCTCTGTATATCACACTGTGTGTAATCAATCTATATAATATATGAGTTTCACTTCTTGAACTGAATTACTGAAATAAATTAACTTTTTCATGATATTCTAATTTATTGAGATGCACCTGTATATATAATTATCGACATCCATCCATAACCAAAAGTACAATTTGGGCTTGGATTCTATGTGCACCACTTCTCTCCCGAGGCTGCTGTGAGCTACACTGTGCATGACTGGGTACTCTAATCAACTTACAGTCATTCAAGCAAAAAATCTGTAGACACAGGGCTCCATATATGTATGGCCTGCCAATGGCATCCAGCAAAAATTAAAAAGAAAAAGCGTATGGGCCAAAAAAAAGAGACCACAAGAGAAAAAAAAAATGATAAAAAGGCAAGAATGGTAATTGGATAGAACTCAGAAAAAGTGATGAATGTGCAATAAATATGTTATGGGCAATTGTAGCAATTTGTCATTACTAGCAGACAGGGAGACACACCAGAATGCCAGAATGATTAAGCCTTCCCAGGGCCATGTGAGTGTTGGTGGCAAGTGAATCATGGCTCAGCCGTACATTTTGATGTAAAGCCTCAGTCTGTCATGTAGACTGGGCTGGTATGCTGTGGTCTGATCTCTGTCTGACAACACACAACACGGCTGGTCCCTTCATTGGAAACACATGAGCTCTGTCTTCTCGGCTCCCGTTACGCTCCCTGGCTCCAGGATTCATGTGGTTTGTGGGTAATCCGTGGCATGTATCAGATATGTAATACATATTGTGTCTGCTCATTTTCTAATTGTTTCAGAGATCAAGGATGATACAGTCTGACCAGGTTTTGTTTTAACTCCACAACGTCTTAAAAGAAGGTCCATCAGACAGACCAAGAGCAGCCATTTTCTGTGCCAACAAACTAAACATTCAGGAGAGACCAGTGACATCATCAAGACCCTTCATATTCATGAGAACACAGCCTTTCCAATCACTAGAGACCAGTGACATCACCGAGACCCTTCATATTCATGAGAACACAACCTATCCAATCACTAGAGACCAGTGACATCACGGAAACCCTTCATATTCATGAGAACACAGCCTATTCATTCACTAGAGACCAGTGACATCACCGAGACCCTTCATATTCATGAGAACACAGCCTATCCATCACTAGAGACCAGTGACATCACCGAGACCCTTCATATTCATGAGAACACAGCCTATCCATCACTAGAGACCAGTGACATCACCGAGACCCTTCATATTCATGAGAACGCAGCCTATCCATCACTAGAGACCAGTGACATCACCGAGACCCTTCATATTCATGAGAATGCAACCTATTCCATCACTAGAGACCAGTGACATCACCGAGACCCTTCATATTCATGACAACACAGCCTATCCATTCACTAGAGACCAGTGACATCACAGAGACCCTTCATATTCATGAGAACACAGCTTATCCAATCACTAGAGACCAGTGACATCACCAAGACTCTTCATATTCATGAGAACACAACCTATCCAATCACTAGAGACCAGTGACATCACTGAGACCCTTCATATTCATGAGAACGCAGCCTATCCATCACTAGAGACCAGTGACATCACCGAGACCCTTCATATTCATGAGAACACAGCCTATCCATCACTAGAGACCAGTGACATCACTGAGACCCTTCATATTCATGAGAACGCAGCCTATCCATTCACTAGAGACCAGTGACGTCACAGAGACCCTTCATATTCATGACAACACAGCCTATTCATTCACTAGAGACCAGTTACATCACGAAGACCCTTTATATTAATGAGAACAGAGCCTTTCCGATCACTAGAGACCAGTGACATCACCGAGACCCTTCAAATTCATGAGAACACAGCTTATCCAATCACTAGAGACCAGCGACATCACCAAGAACCTTCATATTCATGAGAACGCAGCCTATCTGATCACTAGAGACCAGTGACATCACCAAGACCCTTTATATTCATGAGAACGCAGCCTATCCATTCACTAGGGACCAGTGACATCACTGAGACCCTTCATATTCATGAGAATGCAACCTATTCCATCACTAGAGACCAGTGACATCACCGAGACCCTTCATATTCATGCGACCGCAGCCTATCCATCACTAGAGACCAGTGACATCACCGAGACCCTTCATATTCATGAGAACGCAGCTTATCCAATCACTAGAGACCAGTGACATCACACTTTATATTCATCACTTATCTCCACTTTTTAATAAAAGTAAACTTCCACTTCATAGTAATGATCTGCAGAGAACACACATTTAGCAGTGACAGTAAAATTGATTAACTTCATTAGAACTCTTCTCTCCTGTCTCTTCTCTATGAAGCTGAATTCTGAAAAGCAGAATGAAAGTTTCATGAGGTTAATTCTAAGTTGTGTTTTAGTGCCGGTCGGAATTAGGCAGCAGTACGGCTCGATGAATAATGTAAGAGCATGTCCTGCAGCGGAGGCAGAGAGCAGGCACAGCTGTAGATAAAACCTCACCAGGCTTTTCCTCTAATATGGGAACCCTCTCCTTTCATAATGGAGAATTTTTTTAAGGTGGGAGGAAAAAGGCTCGGGGTCTTCTAAGTGCACACATGCTGAATCAGAGCTTTGCTGGAAGAAGAGTAATTGGTGAACTCCGCACAGAAACACGTTCCTCGTTCTCAGTATAAAGGCCATTTCCACGTGGATGATTGCGCTCTCAGTCAGCGTGGGTTCACCTCCGGAGGTTATATGGTCTATGATGGTGGCGGAGATTTGTAGGTTCCAGAATATGTTGCATTGGATAAATTGTCAGCTCATTAATTTGGAATGGACATCACTAAAAGCAAATGTGATAAAACTTTACCATAGAATGGCTAGGGTTTAAATTGAAAGTGGGCAGGATATATGAGGCAGCATGTGAACATGTCCCTAAAGTTAGTCTGTTGAAAGCAGAAAAAGTGGGCAAGTGTAAGGATCTGTGCGACTTTGACAAGGGCCAAATTGTAATGGCGAGACGACTTGGTCAGAGCAACTCCAAAACTGCAGCTCTTGTAAGATGTTCCCAGTCTGCAGTGGTCAGGACCAACCAAAAGTGGTCCAAGGAAGGAACACCAGCAACAGGGTCATGGGTGGTCATTGATATACATGGGAAGGGAAGGCTGGCTTGTGTAGTCCAATCTAATAGAAGAGCTACGGGAGCTAGAAATGGCTGAAAAAGTGAATGCTGGTTCCAATGGAAAGATATCAGAACAGACAGAGCATCACAGTTTGTGTATGGGACTGGGTAGCTGCAGACCGCTCAGGGTGACCATGCTGACCCGTGTCCACAGCCAAAAGCATCTAAAATGGTCACGTGAGCATCAGCACTGGACCATGGAGCAATGGAAGAAGGGTACCTGGTCTGATGAATTGAGGTGTTGACCTGTCCTCCAAATTCTCCAGATCTCAATAGAATGAGACATCTGTGAGATGTGCTAGAAAAAACAAGTCCAATCCATGAAGGCACCACCTCCCAATTTATAGGACTTCCACAGCAAACCTTCAGAGGTCTAGTGAAGTCCATGCCTGGATGGGTCAGGGCAAGGGGCGGACTGACCATTTGGGCAATCGGGCACTGCCCGAGGGCCCGGGGTCTGTAGGGGGCCCCATGAGATGTCCTTGGTACCTTTCATAGACTTTTTTGAGTGTGGGCTAGGATACAGGGGCCCCATGATTTGTCAGACGGCCCCTGGTCAGGGCAGTTTTGGTGGCAAAAAGGGGGACCTACTCAATATTAGGAGGGTGGTCTAGTGTAGTTTATGTCTAGAGTCCATGCCTCAATGAAGTATGGTGGGTGGTCATAATATTATGGCTGATCGGTTTATATTTCACCACAAGTGCAGCATGCTCAGTAAGGTGCCAGTGTAGCCCTTCCAGGTATCTATTACCTGTCACAGAGATGACAGTACTACCCCTGATGATGTCATCATCTTTTTTCTCCAGAAGGATGGAGCCATCTTTTTTAAAGCATAAATACAGTAAAAATGTAAAGTCATACATTTCCACATTATACTTCAATTATGTCCTGCCCACTCCTATAATCTGAATGATCTTGACGTTTCTAAACACTTTTTTTTTCTTGAATTCTGCGACCCGTAGTCACTATGCCTTGTGAGGAGGCACTGCTGTGTCAGACATTTCACAGAGCCCGCCTTCCGAGAGGAGGAGTCAGCACAGGCAGAAAGCAAGGAACCATGGGATATGTAGTCCTTAGAACTGGAGGAGAAGCTGCAATGTATGGAGGGAATCCAGGAATTGTGGGAGAGTTTGGAATTTGATGGTTTGATTGCTCCTGTGGACAGGTGTCTTTTATATAGTAGCAAAATAAGATTAGCAGCACTCCCTTTAAGAGACTGCTTCTAATCTCAGTTTGTTACCTGTATGAAAGACACCTGGGAGCCAGAAATCCTGCTGAATGATAGGGGATCAAATCCTTATTTCCCTCATGAACATGCAGATCAGTCATCATTTGTTAGACGCATTTCTTCTGAATTTGTTGTTGTATTCTGTCTCTCAGTGTTACAATACACCGAACATTCGATTTTTAGACCGATCATTTCTTTGTGAGTGGGCAAACATTCAACATCAGCAGGGGAGCAAATACGCATTTCCTTCACTGTACATACATACATAGATATATACACACACACTGGAATTTTGTTATACTAGTAATGGCGGCAGTCAGTGACTTATAGTGGGACTATGATAGTGTGACACTAATGGGGGGTGACTGTCCAAAAGATAGATTTTCTAATGATTTTTCGTTTAGTGTATGGCTGCCATTTGCCACCATTTGGATTTGCTTCAAAAATTAAAAATACATTTTGTGGTGCTTAGATTCAGTTTATTTCCACTTTAATTATTATTATTTCAGGTACTTCTATAGCGCCATCAATGTACGCAGCACTTTACATATATATTGTACATTCACATCAGTCCCTAACCCTCAAGGGGCGTACAATCTAAGGTCCCTAACCCTCAAGGGGCGTACAATCTAAGGTCCCTAACCCTCAAGGGGTGTACAATCTAAGGTCCCTAACCCTCAAGGGGCGTACAATCTGAGGTCCCTAACTCACATTCATACATACACATACTAGGGACAATTTAGACAGGAGCCAATTATCCTACCAGCATGTCTTTGGAGTGTGGGAGGAAACCGGAGTACCCAGAGGAAACCCATGCAGGCACAGGGAGAACATGCAAACTCCAGGCAGGTGGTGCTGTGGTTGGGATTCGAGCCAATGATCTAGTACTGCCAGACAGACCACCCTGTACCCCTAACAGGCACAGGGTGATTTACACATAAGAGAGATATGGGGAGCTGAGGGAGGGGTCTCCCCACCTCTCTAAAGTGAGCTGCATTCCATGGGCCCCCCACCCAAAGTGATTCCCGTCACAGCGCTGGACTAGGATTTTCCAATGGTCACCTGAACTGGAACTGGGCACACAGGTTCGGCAGCACTCCACTAAATGGGGACCACCCTCAGGAAAAGGGTAAGGATTTAGAGTTGAGAATCCACACATATAGAATCCAATGAGCAAGCCAAATGTCCAAGGTAATAATGATAAAATGGACTCATAGCAAAATCAACCCAACGCGTTTCAGGGAACCAAACACACTTCCACTTCATCGGGGGCTTAAGAATTCTGACTGCACTGAAATGGACTCAGGTGAACAGATAACAAATAAAACTGGCAGTGATTTACTACTTGGAAAGTTTCAGGAGGGCAGGTTACACCAGTGTTAGCCAATGAAGGGAGTGTGTTTGGCCCCTGAAACGCTCGATTCTGATATGAGGAGTCGATGTTATCAAATTCCCCTGGACTCTTGGCCGTTTGTATGTTGCTTTCATTGGATTGCATGTGTGTGGAATCTTAAGGGGTGCTTCCCCTTTTCCTGGGGGTGGTCAATGTTTTGTGAACGCTGCAGAACCAGAGCCAGTGTGCCCAGTGGCAGTTTCAGTGACCCTTTGGAAAATCTGAATCGTCTTGTTGAGTGAGGAAGCCCACACAGTGAACAAAATTTGGCTGGTCCAGTAGGAATTTTGATCAGTGTATGGACCAGCTTTAGCTGAGGGCCCAGCCACATACTTCCATATAAGGAGGCAAGGTGGAGTATGACCATCTGATGACCATAGATGATCAGACCATAGATGACCAGACCATAGATGACCATAGATGATCAGACCATAGGTGATCAGACCATAGGTGACCATAGATGATCAGACCATAGATGACCATAGATGATCAGACCATAGATGACCATAGATGATCAGACCATAGATGATCAGACCATAAATGACCATAGATGATCAGACCATAGATGACCATAGATGATCAGACCATAGATGATGAGACCATAGATGATCAGACCATAGATAACCATAGATGATGAGACCATAGATGACCATAGATGATCAGACCATAGATGACCATAGATGATCAGACCATAGATGACCATAGATGATCAGACCATAGATGACCAGACCATAGATGACCATAGATGATCAGACCATAGATGATCAGACCATAGATGACCATAGATGATCAGACCATAGATGATCAGACCATAGATGATGCCCTTAGCTGTGCCAAAATAAGCAAATTATTAAAAAAAAAAAAAAAAAAAAAAAAAAAAAGCAATTTCCGCTTACAAAACGATAACAGACGGTCACGAATTAAAAAGCCTAAAGTGCTTATCATAACGACAAAGCAATTAAACAACTCGCCACAACCTCACAACAGCGGCACGCCAAAATCGTTCCACAAGGCCCTAAGGCCTGCAAGCGTGTTGCCTTCTGAGATAATTATAGCGACATGCTTTCATGTCCTCTCTTTGAAAGGCAGTCTTTGTAATTAAAAAGTCTCAGTATTTATTTTACTACTTTCTCCTTATGAAAAAAGTGGGCCCCCTTCCTTGAATGGGTCCATACAAAACGAGGGCATACAAAGCCGCGTGTTTTTCGGTCAGATTTTACATTCTACCTTCATTAGCACTGACTCTCTCCAGGCTGGAACAGGTGTTCCTCTGACGTGATGGCTTGGCCCGGATTACGAGGTGACTCATTCACGTCTACGTCAAATTCTCCCAGATGTCCCAGACGGAGGGGCCCCAGTGAAATGTGTCTCTCTTTCTCCTGTAGATGCCTGAGCTCATAGCTCACTTGTGTTTTCTAACTGACTGGGGTGTAATCTTTTTTTTTTTTAAAAAAACAGGCCCCTCTTGTGCCTCTGGGCTTTGATCATGGGAGCACGCACACATGTCCAAAGGAGGCCCGCTCATCTATCTTATCAGATTTGGACAGGTGTTGGCGGAGAGGCTCTTGCCTTCAAGGGGGCTACTGAATCGAGAAATGAAGGGAGGCAGAAGCCCGGCAAGGCCATAAAAAGGTTCAATTCATCGCAACCTGTTTTCGGAACAAGTTCCCACTGAACGGTCCTGTCATCGCGTCTTCAACCACCCTTAACGCTCTGAACTGAGGCTGTGTCTTTGTAGCATGACAAACTTTATCCAGGCCTCTTCAGTCCATGGAAATTCTAGCTATATGATTCAACAACGTTGATGGACAAAAAACAAAAAGTCTACAAGCATGGCGGTCAGAGTGTCAATTTTAAGGGACACTTGGTGGATAGATCAGTCTGTTACAGACAATTTATAGGTATGGGTACTTCTAGAACCCTTAAATGCTATCCCTTGAAGTAGGGCTGCGCCCACACTGAGGGATTATCTGCTCATTTTGTCTAGTGCAGAGTTTGGCCTCTGCTCCCCTCGGCAGATGGCATTCCTAGATGTTCAGGTGGTAGACTGTCCCTCAGCATCATCATGTCCAATGCAGGGTGCTATGAACCCTGCACTGGTCTTGATGATGTAAGGACTTTAGACTGCTGGAGCATGAGAGGACCCCACCCTTCTCTTCCCGCCTCATCCATATCACAGAGAGGAGAGGTTAGCTTCACTAAATGTGGCTCCTCTTACGGCCTTTCTCCTCCAGCCGGCAATGAGGACCTCTCTGTTGCACTGTGAGGTTAGTACTAGCTGCTCTTCCACAGCAGCCTCTCTCTGTTCCACTTTGTACTGGGAAGGCAAGGTGGACTTCTATACTGGGGGGGTTCAGGGGGAAAGATGTGTACTGGAGGGGTAGAGGGTAAGGGCTCAGGGTGGAGAGCGATGCTCCCTGTGCAACACACTCCCAAGCCCTGCTTCCTGTATGATTTGCACTCCAGAGTCCTGCACCCAATGCAATATGCACTCCTGAGTGCTGCACCCTGTGCGACACACACTGATGTGCCCTGTGCACTCCTGAGCCATTGTATGATGTGCGATATAAACTCCTGAGCCTTCCACCCTGTGCAATATGCACTCCAGAGCCCAGCTCCCTGTGCGACATGAACGCCTGAGCCTTGTGCCCTGTGCGACAAGCACTCTTGAGCCCCAGGCCTTTCCTGTATACACTCCTGAGCCTTGCGCTCTGTGCAACATGCACTCCTGAGCCCCGAGCTCTCTGTGCAGTATACACTCCTGAGCCCCGCGCTCTCTGTGCAATATGCACTCCTGAGCCTTGCGCTCTGTGCAACATGCACTCCTGAGCCCCGAGCTCTCTGTGCAGTATACACTCCTGAGGCCCGCACTCTCTGTGCAGTATGCACTCCTGAGCCCCGCGCTCTCTGTTGGGTATGCACTCCTGAGCCCCACGCTCTCTGTGCGGTATGCACTCATGAGCCCCGCGCTCTCTGTGCAGTATGCACTCCTGAACCCCGCGCTCTCTGCGCAGTATGCACTCCTGAGCCCCGCGCTCTCTGCGCAGTGTGCACTCCTGAGCCCCGCGCTCTCTGCGCAGTATGCACTCCTGAACCCCGCGCTCTCTGCGCAGTGTGCACTCCTGAGCCCCGCGCTCTCTGTGCAGTATACACTCCTGAGCCTTGCGCTCTGTGCGATATGCACTCCTGAGCCCCGCGCTCTCTGTGCAGTATGCATTCCTTGGCCCCGCGCTCTCTGTGCAGTATGCACTCCTTGGCCCCGCGCTCTCTGTGCAGTATGCACTCCTTGGCCCCGCGCTCTCTGTGCAGTATGCACTCCTTGGCCCCGATATCTCTCTGTGCAGTATGCACTCCTGAGCCCCGCGCTCTCTGTGCAGTATGCAATCCTTAGCCCCGCGCTCTCTGTGCAGTACGCCCTCCTGAGCCCCGCGCTCTCTGTGCAGTATGCACTCCTGAGCCCCGCGCTCTCTGTGCAGTACGCACTCCTGAGCCCCGCGCTCTCTGTGCAGTATGCACTCCTGAGCCCCACACCTTGAGTGACATGCACTCCAGAGACGTGCGATACACACTCTTGAACATTACACAACTGGAATGTCTTGCTTGTTTGCAATATAAATTAATAGTTTGATTGTAAATTGATTTTTATCATTGACAGAACTTCTTCACCTTCAATAGGGTGGTCTCCCTGGGTAATGGAAGTGAACCCCTACCTGAACAGAGAAATGTATAAAGCATAACACAATAGAAAAAGCACCAATATAGGACACAAATCCAAGTTAGGTTGTTTTTCAAGAGTACAGGGTGGTATGTAAAAGGACACACAATAATACCACTCATAGGGGGAAGGACTGCTAAACATATATAATAAAACTGAAACAGGGTGAGTGAGCGCAAATCACAAAACAGCAGCTAGCACACAAGGCAATCCTCAACACCAAAAAAACAAAATATACAAATGGTATGCAGCGCTAAATAGTATACCAACCATCAATGTAAAGATGGATGAGACAGTAAATTAACAGTCAAAATATGAATAGTTCCATGTAGATGAAGATATAAATATATAAATGTTAAAATCCAATCCGGCTTGTGGACAAATCCAGTAAATGATTGCGCTTACCACAAAAATATACAAACAGGGCGTTGTATGTATAAGATGGACATCAGGGCCTGGTCAGCAACTAGGACAGCATCCGGTCACCATATGAGACTTCCAGGAATGGTGGAAACCCCCCACGGTCATCTCCGGTTTTACCAGCAGGTCCAACGAAGTCCTCTCCACGCACTGCTCATCTGAATCGCTCCACCTTGATAGCGCTCATGAATAATGAGCCAGAGCAAAATGGGCAATGATAGTGAAGTTTGTTTTAATGGGTGAACAGTAGAATATAAAGTAAAGAACTCACAAAATCGGAAAAACACAGCCCAGGTCAAACGAAGAGGTTCCCTGGTGATCTGTGGTTCCCTGGTAATCTAATGGCGTCTGTTGGGTGGATCCCCTAACATGTTTCGTGCCACGCTCGTTTTTTTACCCCTTTGACAACGAGCGTGGCTCGAAACATGTTAGGGGATCCACCCAACAGACGCCATTAGATTACCAGGGAACCACAGATCACCAGGGAACCTCTTCGTTTGACCTGGGCTGTGTTTTTCCGATTTTGTGAGTTCTTTACTTTATATTCTACTGTTCACCCATTAAAACAAACTTCACTATCATTGCCCATTTTGCTCTGGCTCATTATTCATGAGCGCTATCAAGGTGGAGCGATCCAGATGAGCAGTGCGTGGAGAGGACTTCGTTGGACCTGCTGGTAAAACCGGAGATGACCGTGGGGGGTTTCCACCATTCCTGGAAGTCTCATATGGTGACCGGATGCTGTCCTAGTTGCTGACCAGGCCCTGATGTCCATCTTATACATACAACGCCCTGTTTGTATGTTTTTGTGGTAAGCGCAATCATTTACTGGATTTGTCCACAAGCCGGATTGGATTTTAACATTTATATATTTATATCTTCATCTACATGGAACTATTCATATTTTGACTGTTAATTTACTGTCTCATCCATCTTTACATTGATGGTTGGTATACTATTTAGCGCTGCATACCATTTGTATATATATAATAAAAGTCATAAAAGAGGATTTTAAGAACTGAATTTTTAACCATTTTTTTGTGGCTAGATATTGCTCAACAAAATGTTCATATTTCCTGGTTCAGCTCTTACAGAATTCTGGGTCAGTAACCGTGTTTTGGATACGTTGTAAGAGTTAAGAACCGCCTTATGAAAAATTTATATTTAAGCGCTAAATTGTGCATCTACGGTTCAACGCAGCCTAAAGTATGCATATTTTATGACGGTCCCTGTTTTCAGCTTCGCTCTCCATACAGAACGCATGACTGGATCATGGTAACTGGCCAACAGTTAGTAGAACAAAGATTGCTTCACTGTGCAGAAAAAGCCTTGAAGGACTTCGGGAGCCAATGCAGCGTTCCTATTACCCATATCAAATCTCAATTCCATCTTCTTTTCCTAAAGAGACCCTGTAATCAGAATAATTTCAACAAAAATATTCCCATAACGGTATACAGGATATTTTGTTTAATGTTATTTATGTACCTGTAAAACCTCCCTGTGTAGACATCCTAAAGCCCTGAGGCGATTTCTGGGTGCCGCCATCTTGGATGTGATGTTAGCAATCCCAGCAGATCCAGAGTTGTTACTCAAGTGACGCTCTATAATAGGGTTTCTCACCCAAGGAACCATTTGGATTCCCCTCGGGTGTCACGAGCAAGGAACCCAGTTTGCCCCGGATCGGCAGTTGCCATGGTGTGGGCTGCTCAGCCATCAGCACCATAACACCCGCCGATGCTCTAGAGCAGGACATACGGTGTCATTAGTTGCTATGGGGTTGGCAGCCAGCCTTCCGGCACCACTGGAATTCATGACACTGATCCAGGATGGTTGCCTTCAGCATTGTGGAGAGAATAGAAGTCTGGCTCCTCCAGACCTACTCTACCTCCTGCCATCTGTGATGCTGCTGGAGCCAAACCATAGGCCTATGGTGTGAAGAGGGGACTGTGTGATTGATGGGGTCTTTAATAGGGAAGAACAGTGGCTAAATGGTTAGCACTTCCGCCTGGCAGTATAAGGTCGTTGGTTCGAATCCCAGCCACGGCACCACCTGCCTGGAGTTTTCATGTTCTCCCTGTGCCTGCATGGGTTTCCTCCAGGTACTCCGGTTTCCTCCCACACTCAAAAGACATGCTGGTAGGTTAATTGGCTCCTGTCTAAATTGTCCCTAATATGTGTATGTATGAATGTGAGTTAGGGACCTTAGATTGTACGCCCCTTGAGGGTAAGGGACCTTAGTTTGTACGCCCCTTGAGGGTAAGGGACTTTAGACTGTACGCCCCTTGAGGGTCAGGGACCTTAGATTGTACACCCCTTGAGGGTCAGGGACCTTAGATTGTACACCCCTTGAGGGTCAGGGACCTTAGATTGTACACCCCTTGAGGGTCAGGGACCTTAGATTGTACGCCCCTTGAGGGTTAGGGACCTTAGATTGTACACCCCTTGAGGGTTAGGGACCTTAGATTGTACACCCCTTGAGGGTTAGGGACTGATGTGAATGTACAATATATATGTAAAGCGCTGCGTAAATTGATGGCGCTATATAAATACCTGAAATAAATAAATAATAGGAGGATTGGGGGGGGGGATGAGAAGTGATGGAGAGATTTTGAAGTGATGGGAGACCTCTGATGTGACGGAGGTGGGTTGTGAAGCAATGTGGGAATTTCTGATGTGAGGGGTGGGCCACTGATGTGAAGGAGGTGGGGGATTTTCAGGTAATGGGGGAACCTCTGATGTGATGGGAGGGGGGGCTCTGATGTGAAGGAGGGGCTCTAACCTAATGGGGGAATCTCTGATGTGATGGGGGGACCTCTGATGTAAAGAAGGGGTTCTGACATAATAAAGGAACCCCTGATGTGATGGGGGCTCTAGCATAATGGGGGAACCTCTGATGTGAAGGGGAAACTTCTGATGTGATGGGGGGCTCTGATGTGAAGGGGAAACTTCTGATGTGATGGGGGGGGGCTTTTGGTGTGATGGGGGAACCTCTGATGTGGAAACCTCTGCTGTGATGGGAGACCTCTAATTTGAAGGGGAGCATATGATGAGAAGTTATTTTAACAAGGCAGCTGAGGGCATTATCCCAAGCTCAAGTTTCGCAGTGATATGTAACATTTACTTTTTTCACATTTTAGACTGGGGCGCCTCAAGATTTTTTTTTTTTTTTTTTTTTAAGGATGCTGCGACTGAAAAATGCAAGAAACACTGTACTCCTCTTTGCTTCGGCAGGGATCAGACAAGGGTAGGAAGAACTTCGGCACCTCGAAACTTACACAGAGAGCTTCTCCACTCCCGGCAGATGAATGGAGTAGAGGAGTAGCGAAAGGGAATTGTATACTAGGATGTGTGCTGAATAAAAATGCAGCAAGTCTGAAAATGTATGCAATGCAAACCCCAACAACAACACATCACAACGCACTATTTTGTTTATCTATTTAATGTTTAAGTTTAAAAAGAAAAAAGGTTAAACAATGTAACAACTGCCATGCAATGTAACAACACATCATAGCATGAGCGCACAATGCACACCAATGTGTTATTCACACCATAATGCGCACCCGCTGGTGTGAACAGCAGCTTAATTTAAATCTAGCAATGCGCTAGACTTGGAAACTGTCCTTTTTTTGGTTAGTGTAAAATTTCTTGCAATATTTTACCAAAATATAATTAAATTAGTAAATTAAAAAGAAGAGAATGGGGAGGCAAGGGAAAGGAACAAGAGAAAAGGACGGGAAGGGAACGAGGGAAGAGGACGGGAAGCAAACAGGAAGCGAACGAGGGAAGAGAATGGGAAGGGAAAGAGGGAAGAGGATGGGAAGGGAAAGAGGGAAGAGGATGGGAAGGGAAAGAGGGAAGAGGATGGGAAGGGAAAGAGGGAAGAGGATGGGAAGGGAAAGAGGGAAGAGGACGGGAAGCAAATGGGAAGCGAACGAGGGAAGAGGACAGGAAGAGGATGGGAAGCAAACGAGGGAAGAGGACGGGAAGCAAACGAGGGAAGCAAACGATGGAAGAGAACGAGGGAAGAGGATGGAAAATGAACAAGGAAAAAGGACAGGAAGAGAACAGGAACAGGACAAGGGAAAGGTAAAGGAAGAAACTATGGAAAACAAGGTAAACAAAATGAAGGAACTGGGAAAAGAACCAGGGAGGGGAAATGAAGGGACTAGAAAAGGAACTAGGATAGGAACAGAACAAGGGAAGGAAAAGGAGGGAACTACTGGGGAAAACAAGGTAAACAAAATGAAAGAATTGGGAAAAGAACTACGGAATGGAAAAGAAAAGAAAATGACGGGACTAGGTAAAGGAAATGATGGGAAGAGATTGGGAGGAGAACAGGGGAAATGATGGGAGGAGAACAGGGGAAATGATGGGAGGAGAGCAAGGGACATGATGGGAAGAGAGCAAGGGACACGATGGGAAGAGAGCAAGGGACACGATGGGAAGAGAGCAAGGGACACGATGGGAAGAGAGCAAGGGACACGATGGGAAGAGAGCAAGGGACACGATGGGAAGAGAGCAAGGGAAAATAAAGGAAGGGGCTGCAAAAAGACCTAGGGAAAGAAGAGACTGGGAACATAAGGGAAAGAGAAAGGGAAGGGACTGGGTATAACATAATAAACAAAATGAAGTTACCGGGAAAAGAACCATGGAAAGGAAAAGAAGAGATCTGAAAAAGAAGGGAAAGGAAGGGACTAGGAAAAAAAAAAAGGGAAATTAACTAGGATAAGAAGGGGCAGGACTGGGAAAAGAATTAGGGAAAGGAAGAATAAAACAACCGACAGAACAGGACTGGGAAAAGAAAGCAAGGGACTGGAAAAGAAAATGAGGAATTAAAGGAAGGGCATGGGGGAAAAGAAAAAGGGAAAGGAAAGGACTGGGAACAGAACAAGAGAAAGGAAAGTGGTGCACTTGGGAACATACATGAAGATGGACAGTTCTTGGATTTGTCATCCAAATTGTTGATTTCCAGTTTTACAAAAGACCCAAAGGGGCTTCCTGAAATGAAACCAAAATTCCTGAGACATCCCATTGATTTAAACTCTTTTGACAGGGATGGGTCTACAGGTTGACACATTTGGTATTGGCTTGCATGTCCCATGACAAATTTTGAATGCTCCCCCAGCCCTAATTGCTGGTTGTATCTTTGAACTTCCTGCCCACACAAACACAGCACGTTTCAGTTTACATGCTCCATCCTCTTCTGTTCCCCCACCTTTTCTAAACAATGGTCGGATCAGCATGGGTACCTTCCCTGCTCCACAGTCTGAAGGCAAAGCCCCTAATTATTCAATGTAATACTTCCCCAGATTGAAGGATCAATTCCGTCATCGAGCAGATGCTCCGATCACCTGTGGGTAAGCAGTCACAGTCTGCAGAGCTTTATATTTCACCTTGCATTGTACAAGGAGGACACTGCAATGGTAACTATTGTGTGGGTCCCATAAATGTTTAAACCGGGCCTTTGTCTGGAAATTCCCAACATCCCGTGGGAAAATGATCAACAAACCACCTTCACAACTAAGAGAATGGCTTTAAACTATGTGTTATTAACTTCTAAACCAAGTGAAATATGTCAACCAGGTACATGCCATGGTGGGGTAAAGCAGTGTTCCTATTTGGATCTAAAATGGCTACACCTATTGCCATATATAATGATTATTCTTGGAAATAATGGTTAACTTGGACTGAGCATTATGGGACTGAGCACACATCAATCTACAAACAGGAAATTAGTCTCACCATTTCTCAGTACATTTTAAACTCATCATCTTATGATCATCCCTTATGTAAGCCGTCCACATGAAATCAATGGAAGCATCTAGTGTTGCCTTCAAACACCTCTAGGACCTCTGTCAATGAAATTTGGCCTTTGGATCCATGAACAACACAGACTGATTTTGACATCATTCAGAATTCACTAAACGGTGTTTTTGACCTATTTCAAGCGGCTTCTGCTTTGCAATGTGCTTCTATGAGACGGGAAGTCGTTCCAAAGGTAACCAAAGCTCGTCAAACAGGTCCTTATACTTCTTCCCAGGATTCTAAATCCCAGGGCGCCCTGATACATAAATACTGATTCTTACTGCCAGTGTCGATTAACAATCATATATCTAATTCCATCCCAAATGAGAACTCTTCATACTGTATAAATTAACCTTTTCTGTACACATTTACTCAGGTAATTATCCATTCGCAGTGTGATTTAACAATTTAATGATTCGAGGCGTTTATGGGGTCTTACAGTTAAGAGATCAAAGGAATTCTGTCCGGACGCTGGTTACACTTTATCAAGAGTAATGAGAGACTGAGCGCAGTATACGACGATCGAGACCTAAACCAGAAGATTGGCGCAAGGCGATATGTAACCCGCCCCGGACGAAGGTGCCGGTATTTCTGCAAAAGCTACACATCTACGAAGTGGAGGCTAGTTGGGCAGCATTCTCCCCTCTTTTTTTCTTTTTCCATCCTTTTGGGAGGATTTGGGAAACCGTGGCTACATTTATGCTCTTTGCTTTTATTAATTGGCAGTTTTTCCATGTTTTGCGCCAATGCTGGGCTATGTAAGGGATAGTCACATACTTGTGATTGCAACCTTTAATAGAAATATATGATAATATATTTATAAATACAGTATATATCAGTTACAAGCATCATGCTTTATTTAGGCACTTATGACCCACATGGAAGAAAAATATAATTTAAAATATATTTTAAAAAATATTCTTCCCAAATATATTGACAGATATTTGAAATACCACAATTTTGGCCATATTCAATATATTTCAAAATATATTTCAATAAATATAATAAAAAAAAAATAGAAAATGAAGGATCCTATTGTGTGTTTGCAGCTGCCGGTGAGAAGGAGAGGAGGAAAGTCAACAGCACTGTGGGGGCACTTTGGAGCCTGAGCAGCATGGGGAAACGTATGGTGCACAGGGAGGGTAATGGGTGCGGTGGGTGAAACGATCCCCTGTATGGCTCTCTGCAGCAGCTGAAAGCCAGCAGGAAAGAGGGGAGAAGAAGCCAGCTCTCAGCTGCTGCAGAGAAACATACAGGGGATTGGTTCCAGAAACTCCCCCCCCCGGCTTGCCGATTACCTTCCCTATCCACATCCAATTCATCCAGCTGTCTGGGACCCTTCTGCTGGCCTGGGCCCTGTATAGGAGGACTGGTGGTACAAGAGATTGGTTCCAGAAAAACCCCCCAGCATGCCAATTACCCTCCCTATCCACATCCAATTCACCTAGCTGCCTGGGCCCCTCCTGCTGGCCCGGACCCCATACAGGAGGACTGGTGGTACTCCCTTATCCATGGCCCTTTCAGCTGCTGCAGAGAACCATAGAAGAGATTGGTTCCTGCTGGCCTGGGCCCCGTATAGGAAGTCTGGTGGTACCCTCTTTCAGCTGCTGCAGAGAACCATACAAAAGATTGGTTCCAGAACCCCCCCCCCCCCAGCATGCCGATTATCCTCCCTATCCACATCTAATTCACCCAGCTGTCTGGGACCCTCCTGCTGGCCTGGGCCCCGTATAGGAGGACTGGTGGTACCCTCTTTCAGCTGCTGCAGAGAACCATAGAAGAGAATGGTTCCTGCTGGCCTGGGCCCCGTATAGGAGGACTGGTGGTACCCTCTTTCAGCTGCTTCAGAGAACCATACAAGAGATTGGTTCCAGAAACCCCTCCCCCCAGCATGCCGATTACCCTCCCTATCCACATCTAATACACCTAGCTGCCTGGGCCCCTCCTGCTGGCCCGGGCCCCGTACAGGAGGACTGGTGGCACTCCCTTGTCCATGGCCCTTTCGGCTGCTGCAGAGAACCATAGAAGAGATTGGTTCCAGAAACTCTTCCCCCCAGCATGCCGATTACCCTCCCTATCCACATCCAATTCACCCAGCCGCCTGTGCCCCTCCTGCTGCCCTGGGCCCCGTAAAGGAGGACTGGTGGTACCCTCTTATCCACGGCCCTGTCTATATCTTCCTGGGGGGGGAAGAATTATCCTAGTGGCCGAAAATGTTCACTTTATGCACTTATTTTCTGCATTTTGTTGATTCTTCCTATGCAGCTGGGTGGCAGTTACTATAGCCGGGTGTGGATCAACCCATAGTGTAGAAGTATACACGTTCTTTATATTTTTCAATTGTCCCCAATCTCTTTCTGTGAAAGCTCCCCTTGCAGCAAAACAGGGAAATCTGGTGTTGTAGAACATTTATTTTCACCAGCGTTCGATGACAAATTAGAGCAGACATTTCCGCTTGTAGGTCGATCGTGGAATCTGAATGCCGTTTGCATACTCTCTGCCGATGTCCCGAGCGGTCAGCTCAATGTTTGAACAAAAGCACCACTGACAGACAATCACTAGAAGATCATGTTCCTGTTATCTCGGGGAACAAGGCTCACATGTTGTTTGTAAACCAAAGTTCCGGAGCCGTCCGCTCTCAGCCAATCAGAGAGCAGGCTGAGGTTATCAGGACCCCGGGTCACCTGCGCTTTCGTTATTTTAACAAGAGTTCAAATACAAACTTTACAGGTTAACTACACATGTAAGGGCAAAGCCGGTGATGAAACAGCCAACGTCCTATCAGTGTGCCAGCGTGCAGAGCGATAAGAGAGGCTGAGAAATAAAAAAAGAGATAAAAGTAACAAAGTACTTCTACCTAATAAACAATGTACTAGTCACAGCAAATACAAAGTTGTTCCAAAAGTTATTGAGTTAATAATGAACGGCTCAGGAAGGAACTTCTACAAGATGGAAAGGTCATTTAAGTCTATAAAAATCATCTATAAAAAAAACTCTGATAAGCAAATGGATGTCGCTGTTTATTTGAGGGAAGTTAGGGATCAGGGAGGATGGCTTGTGAAGCGCTTATCCCCTTGGGAGCCGCTGGCTATTTCCCGCACAGCCCGGCAACACGCATTTTCCAGACACGAGAAACAGACCATTTGCTTGTTTTTTTGTATTTATTTAGGGAATTTAACTTGGATAGAGGAGAGAGGTTATGGGATGCCCATCTTGATTGAAGAATAACAATGAAGACAATTTCATTCCCTAGACTACTACCCCATATGGAAGAAAAATATATTTGAAATATGTTTTTAAAATATACTTGACATATATTTGAAATGCTACAATTTTGGCCGTATTCAATACATTAAAAAAAAAAATAATAATTATATATATATACATACACACACACACATATACACACACACACACACACATATACATACACACACACACACACACACACACACACACATATACATACATACACACACACACACACACACACACACACATACATACATACACACATATACATAAATACACACACACACATACACATACACACACACACACACACACATATATATATATATACACACATACATACATATACACACATACATACATATACACACATATATACACACATATATACATATACACATACACACACTGTATGTTGAAATGCATTTATATTACAAAATATATGAAACATTTTTAAAAATACATTTCAAATATACGGTGTTAGGATGAACAAGCAACATGGAGTCAGACCATTGTCATCCTTGTCTTTAAAAATACAAATCTACAGTTTTGGAATGCATTTACAAATATATGTAAAAATATATGTTAAAGTGACTTTTATATACTGGTATGTTAGAAAAAAAAATCTGAAGAATGTATTGTAAGAAAATATATTTTTTAGAATATATATATTTTTGAAATATATTCTTCAGATTTTTAACATATAAAAAAGTAATTTTAACATATTTTTACATATATTTGTAAATGCATTCCAAAAATGTAGATTTGCATTTTTAAAAGGGAGAGAGAGGAGGGAGAGGGGAGAGAGAGGAGGGGAGGGAGAGGGGAGAGAGAGGAGGGGAGGGAGAGGGGAGAGAGAGGGGAGGGAGAGGGGAGAGGGAGGAGGGAGAGGGGAGAGGGAGAGGGGAGAGAGAGAGGAGGGAGAGGGGAGAGGGAGAGGAGGGAGAGGGGAGAGGGAGAGGGGAGAGAGAGAGGAGGGAGAGGGGAGAGAGAGAGGAGGGAGAGGGGAGAGAGAGGAGGGAGAGGGGAGAGGGGAGAGAGAGGAGGGAGAGGGGAGAGGGGAGAGAGAGGAGGGAGAGGGGAGAGGGAGAGGGGAGAGAGAGGAGGGAGAGGGGAGAGGGAGAGGGGAGAGAGAGGAGGGAGAGGGGAGAGGGAGAGGGGAGAGAGAGGAGGGAGAGGGAGAGGGGAGAGAGAGGAGGGAGAGGGGAGAGGGAGAGGGGAGAGAGAGGAGGGAGAGGGGAGAGGGAGAGGGGAGAGGGAGAGGGGAGAGAGAGGAGGGAGAGGGGAGAGGGAGAGAGAGGAGGGAGAGGGAGAGGGGAGAGAGAGGAGGGGAGGGAGAGGGGGGAGAGAGAGGAGGGGAGGGAGTGGGGGAGAGAGAGAAGGGGGAGAGAGAGAGAAGGGGGAGAGAGAGAGAAGAGGGAGAGAGAGAGAAGAGGGAGAGAGAGAGAAGGAGAGAGAGACAGAAGGGGGGAGAAGGGAGAGAGAGAGAGAAGGGGGAGAGAAGGGAGAGAGGGAGGGGGGAGAGGGGGGGGAGAGAGAGAGAGAGAGATGGAGAGGGGGAGAGAAGGAGGGAGGGAGGGAGAGAGAGTGGGGGGAGCGAGAGAGAGCAAGAGCAAGCGAGCGAGATAGAGAGAGAGAGAGAGAGAGAGTGAGAGAGAAGGAGAGAGAGAAGGAGAAGGGGAGAGAGAAGGGGAGAGAGAAGGGGAGAGAGAAGGAGAGAGAGAGAGAAGGAGAGAGAGAGAAGGAGAGAGAGGGGGGAGAAGGAGAGGGAGAAGGAGAGAGAGAAGTATAGAGGAGAGGGAGAGGGAGGGAGAGGGAGAGGGAGGGAGAGGGAGAGAGAGGGAGAGGGAGAGAGAGGGGGGGTGAAGAGAGAGAGGGGGGGTGGGGAGAGGGGGTGTGTGGAGAGAGAGAGGGGTGGAGAGAGGGGGGAGAGAGAGGGGTGGAGAGAGGGGGGAGAGGGAGGGGGGAGAGGGAGGGGGGAGAGGGAGGGGGGAGGGGAGAGATGAGAGAGGAGAGAGAGGAGGGAGAGGAGAGAGAGGGGGGAGGGGGAGAGAGGGGGGAGGGGGAGAGAGGAGAGAGAGAGGAGAGAGAGAGAGAGAGAGAGAGAGAGAGAGAGAGAGGAGATGCAGATGCTGTGCCCCCCGTTCCCCAACTCCTGTCCAATCACAGAGAAGATTTTGTATTTTGTGATGGAGTTCACATAATACAAAGAGCTGTGAATAAACAGCGGAGGGGAGGGGAGGGGAGGGGCAGGCAGAGCTGCTGTGTGTGGCAGTATTTTTGCTCTCAGAACCCCGGGAGTGTAGTGATTGCTGTACTCCCTCAGCTCTGGAAAATTATCAGATGTAAATTAAGTCCACAGATGGATTGCACGTCATTG
Source organism: Staurois parvus (assembly GCF_062004578.1). Taxonomy (NCBI): domain Eukaryota; kingdom Metazoa; phylum Chordata; class Amphibia; order Anura; family Ranidae; genus Staurois; species Staurois parvus. The sequence goes on along the minus strand of NW_028319588.1, from coordinate 515,038 downwards.
GACTTAACTCATAGTATGCCAGCACATTTTAAAAAGTGGTGTTCAGCCTCAAGCAACTCAATTTTTTTTTTTTTTTTAACAATAAATACCTTTTTTTTAGAATATACTTCCTAGGTAAGGATGGCTTACGTTGTGCGAAATCTGTGCATATCTTGCCGCAGGTTTATAGGACCTGCAGAGAGCCATGGTGTGTCTACGTATGCGTGAATTCACAGTAAACCCCCCACTCATGAGCAGACACGCACTGCGTCTGTTAGGTCCCATAGACAGCTAAAGTACTTTTGTTTTCTGATTGCCAGATGACATTCCCCCTTAGGAAAGTACCCAGAAGAATCTATCTGTAGTCTTGAATTCCTCCTGAAAAATATCAGTAAACTTCCTGTTGAGATTTTAAAAAAAAAAAAAGAATTTGGGCTGACCACCACCAAGAGTCTTCCTAGCTTAATGGGGAGTGCATGGAGCCAAATGGATGCCATGTTTAGGTTGCGCCTAGCCATTGGTCTGCAAGCCCACTGCTACATGTACGCTCAGAGTAAGGGTGGACAAAGCTCACTTTCAAGAGATAAAAAACCTAGACCACTGACTATTATATGGTATTTGTTCTCTCCCACGTCTCTTTTTTCTGTGTTGTATTGAATGGAATGGGGTCACAATTGTTCTGCAGAATGCTGACATCTGAGGGTTTTGGGCTTGTTTACTTATGTGAAACTGGTATATCCCTCTGTACTCCCCTCCTGTTTAATGCAAGATAGCTTAGTCCTAGTTGGACCCTTCCTAGTTTCTCTTTCATGTTCCATCAGCCAGTGTTCGTATTTTACAGAGACAGGGCTTAGGAAAGCCATTGTCTTCTTACACTTCAAAAGGTCTGGAAAAATATGCAGTTTACTGCAATTAGCAGCAAACTGTGGTGGAGTCAACTTCTGTGTCATACTGAAGAGTTGAGCTGCCTGTGGATGGTGCCAATTCAGCAGGTGATCAAATGGTCTAGAAAGACTGGATGGAAGGAGGTATGCCCATGCATAAAGCAAAATTTGAAACAAAACAGTATTTGTAGAATTTTATGGAAAAAAAAAGCTCAAGACAGGGACTGAGGATACAGATAGCTGAAACCAAAAGCAAGGCCTACAGCAATAGGCCGACAGGCAAAATTGCAGTATTACTGAAGGCTCTCCAGGAGCTCCACATCGACAGTGATTTGGAAAAGCAGGATGGCAGAATTTAATATTCTACATTACATCCTATTTGTGAACCAAAACGTAGCCATTAAGAAGAGGACCAGCATGGGGTGGAAGGGAAGGAAGCTGTATGTGGTCATGCAGGTGGGTAGTGCTTGGACTAGGCTCTCTCTTGGACTTCTTTTGTGTTTTTCACTTGAACAGTTTTGAAGGCTAATGGGTTGAGAAGCACAGGGTGAGATGAAATAGAGCAGCCCGGGTTCATTAATGGCAGCCATCATTCAGGAGAGGAGTGAAGGAGACATTAGCTGGACCCATGCTGAGGAGACGGGCACAAAAGCTTCATGAGATAAAGAAAAAAAAAAAAGGGGTGGGGGGGAAACATTGTATTTTACCAAAGTTAGGTGTTTTCTATGGACTCAGATGACTAATTTCAACTAATTGCAAGCTTCAAGGGTCAGAGCTTGTGAGGGTCTAGCTGCTGTAGAGCCTTCATAACAATAGGTGCTATGCTCTACTGACTAACATCCCTAAAACAATGCTTGGATCTGTGGTAGGAGGGTGTAGGGGGAATCCTATTGTTCGATGGAAGATTCTTTCACTCTATCACTGATAAACCAGGAATAAAAAGGTACAAATCTATTATGTAATACAGTCCTGCAAGGTCCTTAGAGTGTAGAGGCCATCAAAACCCTGAGGACATACCAATAGGGACCATCTCCAAACTTCACAAAACACAGCTGTTGTACCGTCTTCCTAGTATATGTAAGCCCTAACAAGGAACATCACTCAGATGTTCCTTTTGGATCTGATAAAAATGCAAGAAAAAGCATTCTGTTATATCCGTTTGAGAAGTGAAAAAACAATACCTGTTGATCCGGCCAGGAATCTAACTACACTGCTCAAAAAAATTAAAGGAAGACTTTGAAAACACATCAGATGTCAATGGGGAAAAATGTCCTGCTGGATCTCTATACTGACATGGACGGGGTAATGTGTTAGGAACGTAAAAAAGCTCCATCGTTTGATGGAAATTAAATTGATTGACCTACAGAGGACTGAATTCAAAGGCACCCCGAAAATCAAAGTGAAAAAATGATGCAGCAGGCGAGTCCATTTTGCTGACATTTCATTGCAGCAACTCAAGATGGCCCTTAGTAGTTTGTATGGCCCCCACGTGCTTGTATGCATGCCTGACAATGTCGGGGGAGGGTCCTAATGAGACGATGGATGGTGTCCTGGGGGATTTCCTCCCAGATCTGGACCAGGGCATCACTGAGCTCCTGAACAGTCTGAGGTGCAACCTGGCTGCGTCGGATGGATCGAAACATGACATCCCAGAGGTGTTCTATTGGATTTAGCTCAGGTGAGCATGGGGGCCATTCAATGGTATCAATTCCTTCATCCTCCAGGAACTGCCTGCATACTCTTGCCACATGAGGCCAGGAATTGTCCTGCATCAGGAGAGACCCAGGACCCACTGCACCCGGAGGAACCCAGGACCCACTGCACCAGCGTAGGGTTGGACAATGGGTCCAAGGATTTCATCCCGATACCTAATGGCAGTCAGGGTGCCATTGTCTAGCCTGTAGAGGTCTGTGCGTCCCTCCATGGATATGCTTCCCCAGACCATCACTGACCCACCACCAAAACAGTTATGCTGAACAATGTTACAGGCAGCAGAACGTTCTCCACGGCTTCTCCTGACTCTTTCATGTTTGTCACATGTGCTCAGGGTGAACATCTGTGAAAAGCACAGGGCGCAAGTGGTGGACCTGCCAATTCTGGTGTTCAATGGCAAATGCCAATCAAGCTCTATGGTGAACAGGGCCCACTAGAGGATGTCGGGCCCTCAGGCCACCCTCATGAAGTCTGTTTCTGACTGTTTGGGCAGAGACATTCACACCAGTGGCCTGCTGGAGGTCATTTTGTAGGGCTCTGGCAGTGCTCATCCTGTTCCTCCTTGCACAAAGGAGCAGATACCGGTTCTGCTGATGGGTTAAGGACCTTCTACGGCCCTGTCCAGCTCTCCTAGAGTAACTGTGCTGGGAGACCCAGCAAACCTTCTGGCAATTGAACATTATTGATGTGCCATCCTGGAGGAGTCGGAGTGCTTGTGTACTGTTGGCCTGGGCCACCTACAGAAGGAATGGTAGTACACCCTTATCCACAGACCTGGGTACAGAACTAGTAGAAATCACTGGAGTAACAGTGACTGCTAAAGGGAGTTCCAGCTTCTAGAGGGATCCCGTAGGTATGGAACATACAGTGGGGATCGAAAGTTTGGGCACCCCAGCTAAAAATTTGTATTAATGTGCATAAAGAAGCCAAGGAAAGATGGAAAAATCTCCAAAAGGCATCAAATTACAGATTAGACATTCTTATAATATGTCAACAAAAGTTAGATTTTATTTCCATCATTTACACTTTCAAAATAACAGAAAACAAAAAAATGGCGTCTGCAAAAGTTTGGGCACCCTGCAGAATTTATAGCATGCACTGCCCCCTTTGCCAAGCTGAGACCTGCCAGTGTCATGGATTGTTCTCAATCATCGTCTGGGAAGACCAGGTGATGTCAATCTCAAAGGTTTTAAATGCCCAGACTCATCTGACCTTGCCCCAACAATCAGCACCATGGGTTCTTCTAAGCAGTTGTCTAGAAAACTGAAACTGAAAATAGTTGCCGCTCACAAAGCTGGAGAAGGCTAGAAGAAGATAGCAAAGCGTTTTCAGATGTCAATATCCTCTGTTCGGAATGTAATTAAGAAATGGCAGTCATCAGGAACAGTGGAAGTTAAAGCAACATCTGGAAGACCAAGAAAAATATCAGACAGAACAGCTCGCAGGATTGTGAGAAAAACAATTCAAAACCCACGTTTGACTGCACGATCCCTCCAGAAAGATCTGGCAGACACTGGAGTTGTGGTACACTATTCCACTATAAAGAGATACTTGTACAAATATGGTCTTCATGGAAGAGTCATCAGAAGAAAACCTCTTCTACGTCCTCACCACAAAAATCATCGTTTGAACTTTGCAAATGAACATATAGACAAGCCTGATGCATTTTGGAAACAAGTTCTGTGGACCGATGAGGTTAAAATTGAACTTTTTGGCCAGAATGATCAAAGGTACGTTTGGAGAAGAAGGGGCACAGAATTTAATGAAAAGAACCTCTGTCCAACTGTTAAGCATGGGGTTGGATCAATCATGCTTTGGGGTTGTGTTACAGCCAGTGGCACAGGGAACATCTCACGAGTAGAAGGAAAAATGGATTCAATAACATTTCAGCAAATTTTGGATGGTAACTTGATGCCATCTGTGAAAAAGCTAAAGTTAAAGAGAGGATGGCTTCTACAAATGGATAATGATCCTAAACACACCTTGAAATCCACGGGGGATTACATCAAGAGGCGTAAACTGAAGGTTTTGCCATGGCCTTCACAATCTCCTGACCTCATCATTGAAAATCTATGGATAGACCTTAAAAGAGCAGTGCGTGACAGACAGCCCAGAAATCTCAAAGAACTGGAAGACTTTTGTAAGGAAGAATGGGCAAAGATACCTCAAACAAGAATTGAAAGACTCTTGGCTGGCTACAAAAAGCGTTTACAAGCTGTGATACTTGTCAAAGGGGGCAGTACAAGATATTAACTCTGCAGGGTGCCCAAACTTTTGCAGACGCCATTTTTTTGTTTTCTGTTATTTTGAAAGTGTAAATGATGGAAATAAAATCTAACTTTTGTTGACATATTATAAGAATGTCTAATCTGTAATTTGATGCCTTTTGGAGATTTTTCCATCTTTTCTTGGCTTCTTTATGCACATTAATACAAATTTATAGCTGGGGTGCCCAAACTTTCGATCCCCACTGTACATACTTACATCGGTCCAAACTGGACCAATGTACCTATGTCAAAAAATGTCCATACCTAAACTTTAGTGTCAATTATTTGACCTATATTGCCATACCATATGGCCTGGGCCCCGTACAGGAGGACTGGTGGTACCCCCTTATTCACAGCCCTGGGTACAGAACTAGTGGAAATCAATGAAGTAACAGTGACTACTAAAGTGAGTTCCAGCTTCTAGAGCATAGGTGTCATACTGGCGGCCCTCCAGCTGTTGCCAAACTACAAGTCCCATGAGGCATTGCAAGATTGACAGTTACAAGTATGACTCCCAAAGGCAGAGGCAAGATGGGACTTGTAGTTTTTCAACAGCTGGAGGGCCTCCAGTTTGACACCCCTGATCTAGAGGCATCCTGCAAGTATGGAACATACATACTTACATTGATCCAGCTGGTTCCAGCTTTTAGAGCACAGGTGTCAAACTGGCAGCCCTCCAGCTGTTGCTAAACTACAAGTCCCATGAGGCATTGCAAGATTGATAGTTACAAGCAGGGGCAGGCTGACCATTTGGAAACTCAGGCACTGCCCGAGGGCCCGGGGTCAGTAGGGGGCCCCATGAGATGCCCCTGCAACCTTTTTCATAGGCTTTTTTGGGTTTAGGCAAGGACACAGGGGCCCTATGATCCCCTATTGCCCAGGGGCCCCATGAGTTGTCAGTCTGCCCCTGGTTACAAGTATGACTCCCAAAGGCAGAGGCATGATGGGACTTGTAATTTTTTAACAGCTGGAGGGCCGCCAGTTTGACACCCGTTTCTAGAGGGATCCCGCAGGTATGGAACATACATACTTACATCGGTCCAAACAGGACCAATGTACCTATGTGGAAAAATTGCCATACCTAAACTTTAGTGTGAATTATTTGACCTATATGACCATACCATTGGCCACATAGGTCAGGTGTCCACAAATACTCATCGTAAATATCCACTAGAACCCTTTAAACCTGTATACATGAGAATTAAAACATGGTAGCAACAAATATGCAAAAATGTGAGTAATGTAATACAAATTTTGAGGGAATACACTAAAAAACTCGAACTATGCGTTCACATAAAACATCTCATGGTTTCCCTCCAGGGTTTCCCAACCACACCTGACCGACACATGCAGGCCTGACAAGCTGTCAGAAAGTAATGGGCTTCAATAAATCAACCAAAACGCTATTGTTGGATAAACTAACCAAGAAGAATTTGGGAAGGAATCTTCCCACGGGAAATGGAGTGACATAATTCCATCATTTCAGGCTAAAATTGAGAGTAAAGGAGTCATCTCGGCGTACCCGGCTCCTCACTTGTTTTATTTCGCTCCGGCGCCGAGCAATAGAGCTCCGATTTCACCCTTCCTGTCACTGCGCGCTTCTGTAAAAAGCAAATATCGCTAATGTGTTTGCTCTGTGTTTGTGTTTCACGCTTCGCACACGTCCCACCGGAACGACGGGCGCTTTGATGGCCCCGTGTGTGAAGGAAACATTATGTACATCCAAGAGGAACTACAAAGGGGAGGCGGTGACCCCAAAACTTCCCAGGACTGTCACAATATTGGATTCCACTGTATGAACGTCAAATGGGACATTCATTAACTATCGCTTCACTGTGAGAAAGCTGAAGCATGCCGAAGGGAATTTCGTTTTTTTTTTTTTTTTTCGTGAACACAACCATGAAAAAGGTGTATTTTTTCTGTATGGATCTGAAAGCAGATGTATTGTTTTCTATGGATCCCATGTACTAGGCTGCATAAAGAGCAGTAAGTTTGCACTGCATTCAGATCTTTAAAAAAAACAAAAACAAAAAACAAAATAACAACAAATAAAAACAAAACAGAAAAACAAAAAAAAAAAAAACAAAAACAGAAAAACAAAAAAAACAGAAAAACAAAAAACAAAAACAAAAGAAAACCAAAAAAACCCCCCCAAAAACAAAAAAGAAACCCACCTTAAAACAATAACAATCTGCATGAAAGGTCCTGCTAGGTTGTAATGTAAGTCTATGTTTACTTGCGTACAGTACAAATGTACTGGGATACAAGAGCCGCCTGCATCCTAGCAACAGAGGACACTAGGCCACCTGCACCCCAGCAACCTATAGGCTGTACTAAAGCAGAGCTAAAGTCCGCAATACTTAAAGTGTTACTAAACCCACAACAGTAAAATCATTCTGTATATACAGTAAAGCAGGGGGTGTCAAACTGGCGGCCCTCCAGCTGTTGCAAAACTACAAGTCCCGTTATGCCTTTGCCTTTGGGAGTCATGCTTGTAACGGTCAATCCTGCAATGCATCATGGGACTTGTAGTTTGACAATAGCTGGAGGACCACCAGTTTGACACCTGCGCAGTAAAGCATGCTTATTATACTCACTGTGGAACCTAGGGGGTTAATCCTCTGCATTGTGTAAAAAGGATGTTTGATCCTGTTTTCTATGATTCTCCCCCTTTTTCCAGTGTCCCCCTCATCTCCTGATAAGACATATCCTGTGGAGACACTCTGCACATGCTCTGTTTGGTGTGTATTGCTAGAAAGGTTTTTTTTTTCTCTTGGGAGAGTGCATGTGATCAGCACAGGGCCAATCAGTGCTGTCCAGACAGAGGTCAGGGGGTTCTGCATCCTTTTGGAGCAGAAAGAAAACTCCTCCTACAAGCTTTAACATGTGATCTGCTGGACACCGAACCCATCCTGTCCCCTTCTGACCAGCACTATACTGTGCCCTCCTGACAAGCCCAGTACTGTGCCCTCCTGACCAGCCCAGTACTGTGCCCTCCTGACCAGCCCAGTACTGTGCCCTCCTGACCAGCCCAGTACTGTGCCCTTCCGACCAGCACCATACTGTGCCCGCCCGACCAGCACCATACTGTGCCCTCCCGACCAGCACCATACTGTGCCCGCCCAACCAGCACCATACTGTGCCCTCCCGACCAACATCATACTGTGCCCTCCCGACCAGCACCATACTGAGCCCCAGGGGCGGACTGACAACTCATGGGGCCCCAAGGCAATAGGGGATCATGGGGCCCCTGTGTCCTTGCCCAAACTCAAAAAAGCCTATGAAAAAGGTACCAGGGGCATCTCATGGGGACTCCTACTGACCCCAGGCCCTCGGGCAGTGCCTGAGTTTCCAAATTGTCAGTCTGCCCCTGTGCCCTCCCGACCAACACCATACTCTGCCCTGCCGACCAACACCATACTGTGCCCGCCCGACCAGCACCATACTGTGCCCGCCCGACCAACACCATACTGTGCCCTCCCGACCAACACCATACTGTGCCCTCCCGACCAACACCATACTGTGCCCTCCCGACCAACACCATACTGTGCCCTCCCGACCAACACCATACTGTGCCCTCCCGACCAGCACCATACTGTGCCCTCCCGACCAGCACCATACTGTGCCCTCCCGACCAACACCATACTGTGCCCTCCCGACCAACACCATACTGTGCCCTCCCGACCAACACCATACTGTGCCCTCCCGACCAACACCATACTGTGCCCTCCCGACCAGCACCATACTGTGCCCTCCCGACCAACACCATACTGTGCCCTCCCGACCAACACCATACTGTGCCCTCCCGACCAACACCATACTGTGCCCTCCCGACCAACACCATACTGTGCCTTTCTGCTCCCCACCTGTAGGGTCACCTTTGTGTTGATAAGTTTTTATTTATGCCATGTTTTCTTATTATTTAAATCATTTTTATTAAAAGTACTAATAAATATGTTTAATTCTATCAACTATTTATACTTTAATTCTTGAGAGTAGGTGTGTAAATTGGGGCAGGCTGGTAGGGGCCCCCGTGCATAACTTACCCAGGGACCCATGATGCTACTAAGACGGCCCTGCAGATTATGATTTCTCATCAAAAACATTCCAGTTCCAAGAAAAAGAAATGTAAAACAATAAAAATAAGCAATGGATTATGATTAATTATGAGTCCAATACACAAAGTGTCTGGAATGATTATTTGATTGTGAATTGCAGATAGTAAAAAAATTCTCGATCTGAATTTTTTCCAGACATACATGATAAAAACGTGCCTCAGCTGGCAGGAAGCAAGCACTGTATGTATATAATTATGCATGATCAAATGAAAAATAATCTCCATCCTGGAAGATATGTGATTTATGTAATTTGAGCAACAAAAACAAATAAACCGATACAAGGCTAATCCAGTTGGTGACTCCAGGCCATATCTACAGACCAGATTTAAAGGGGCAGTCCCTCGCACTCGGAGGCGCGGTGTCAGAAGATGCAGCGTTGTGTTGACTTCCCTTCAATTGTTTGCACGGGGTCGAGCAGATGTGAGAAGTAAATGGTTGTGTCCTCAGCAGACCTTGTTTATGCTGCAGCTGCACAGCGTGGGCGACCTTCGAAAGATCCCGAGATAAGCCAGTCCCATTCTGGCTCTGGACCAACGATGGCACTCCCAGTGAGAATACATGGCCCCTCGGGGTAGACTGGGGCGTACCTCTCAAATACCATAGTGCAGGTCCAGCCAAAATATGATGAGTTGGCTTAACATCAAAAATTCTCTTTATAAGTTTCCTTTTAAAATAAAAAAGGAATGTGTTTTTTTCAAACTTGACAATGTAACGTAATATATACAAAAGATATTTCAGATAGGAAATGATGAACAGCAGAAAATTAGGGAACAGCCCCAAGTCAAATGTTGCACTGCTGGCCATCTACGATGGATGGAACATGGATGGCTTTTGGAGTGCTTCACATCTTCCATTGCTGGCCTTGGTGTCCATCTTCCGGGTTGACTGACGACCATTAGCATTAAACTCCACTTCCCATGAGGCCATGCCATCATGGACACACCCCTGAGGGGTTGTCATCTCACCGAACTAGGCTCCAACACAGACTTTCTCAACCGCTCACCACAAAGGAACCCTTGAAATAAATTTCAGGTCTTAGGGAACCCATTGCAAAAACCTATTCATTGGTGGGCAGTGGGAAAACTGCCCTTTGGGCAATGGTTGCTAGTGGGAAGAATGTACCACATTACAGTGTTCAGAATGTCACCCATACAAATTACAAAAATATCATTGGGTTCAAGCCAAGTGGTGTTGACCCCAGAACTACGAAGGTATCAACTGAAGATTTGTCTGCCACAGCTCAAGAAACCCTTAGCAACCTCTGGAGGAACCCTAGTTCAGAATGGCTGCTCTAAAAAGTCGTTACGGGAGCATCATTCAGTGCTGTTCCAAGAAACACCCAATGCTGCCACCGGGCAAGAAAAGAAAAAGGACAATGGCCACCACTAAAAACGGAGTGAATGCCTGTGTGAGTGGTGGCCTCTGCACTGTTTTGGGAAAGGAATCCATTGAATCCAACGGCTTCTGTGGGGGCAGCACTACAAATGTAATGATGACATTCTTTATTAGGCCTCATGCACACGAGGCATTTGCTATTCACCTCCTAGCAGGAGAAAAGCCACGTATGGCACACGCATTTAGGCGCATCGAGCATTTGAATGTTAATGGATTTTATTGACCAGAACATTAAATTTATTCTGGCCACTGTAATGCATTAAAGGATAAGTTCCCCTCCCTCTGACAGATAGTACAGATAGTATGGGGAAACTTCTCCCCGTACCATCTGTCAGATATGAAAACAGTGCGGCTGTGTGGGGCTCCAGAGTTCTGTGAATGAGCGTCTACAAGTCCCGACAGCCTTAGCGGCAGTGGGCCTGTAGATTTCAATGAACTACCACGGTGCTGTGGAGTGCTGTGGTAGTTCATTGAAGCTTCCTGTCAGTATATCTGCTTTCTCGTAAATCTTATACACCCCCTACATCCCATATACACAGTACATCCCGTACACCCCCATACATCCCGTACCCCATTAATCCCGTATACCCCGTACATCCTATACACCCCCATACATTCTATACCCCATACATCCCGTACACCCCCATACATTCTATACCCTATACATCCCATACACCCCCATACATTCTATACCCTATACATCCCATACACCCCCATACATCCTATACCCTGTACATCTCGTATACTCTGTACATCCCGTACACCCCATACACCCCCATACATCCCATATACCCCCATACATCCCATATACCCCCATACATTCTATACTGTATACATCCCGTATACACCCCATATACCCCGTACATCCCATACACCCCCATACATTCTATACCCTATACATCCCATACACCCCCATACATCCCATACCCCATACATCCTGTACACCACATACATCCCGTACACCACATACACCCCGTACATCCCATACACTCCATATATCCCATACATCCCGTATACCCCATAAATCCCATATAACCCATACACCACATACACCCCGTACATCTCGTACAGCATGGCATGAGCGATCTACTGATCGCTGCTACAATGCTTTATAAGCTCCTTCAGACAAAAATAAATGCACTATTTTTACCTGCAAAAAAAATGTGCATTTAATATTTTTGTCCAAAAGGTGAACTTATCCTTTAGCCCGGATTCACACTGATGGAGTGCAGACTTTGCAGCATTTTCTGTGTGAATTCCAGGTGTGTAACATGCCTGTAAATGTCTATCTTCAAGGACATATAGGTGGAAATAGAAGTGCTTTTACAGGTGGAAAAAAAAAAAAAAAAAGTAAAAAAGGCCTTAGAGCTGTGCCATTCATTTGTTAGACTCAAGTTATTACTTTATCCCAAGACTCTTAAAATTATGGCCTGTGGGTCTTATCCAGCCTGGTACAAGATTTTATCTGGTATACAACTGTGCTCACAGATTGAACTTCAAGGACAATATTTTTTGCTTTCCTTAATTGCCACAAAGAACACACATTGACTTGGAGTGCCTTTTGCAAAACCATACATTTCATTTTAAATATATTCCTTATTAGCCATCAAGAATGTAAATCCAATATGTGCGCACAACGAATGTCTTTACAGAAACTAGATCCCAACCACGGCACCATCTGCCTGGAGTTTGCATGTTCTCCCTGTGCCTGTGTGGGTTTCATCCGGGTACTCTGGTTTCCTCCCACATGCCAAAGACATGCTGGTAGGTTAATTGGCTCCTGTCTAAATTGGCCCTTGTATGTGTATGTATGAATGTGAGTTAGGGACCTTAGATTGTACGCCCCTTGAGGGTTAGGGACCTTAGATTGTACACCCCTTGAGGGTTAGGGACCTTAGATTGTACGCCCCTTGAGGGTTAGGGACCTTAGATTGTACGCCCCTTGAGGGTCAGGGACCTTAGATTGTACACCCCTTGAGGGTTAGGGACTGATGTGAATGTACAATAGATATATAAAGCGCTGCATAAATTGAGGATGCTATATAAGAACCTGAAATAAATACTAGCAGTGACACCATCACTCTGAGGTTCATAACCTGAGCAGATATGTGGGAGAGACTCAAAACTCCATCCACAAAAGGGCGGTGTGTGCACAAGACCAGTCACCCTGCAGGAGTTGTGTCATAAGGGATTACTACACAGATCTGAAAGAAATACACAAAGGACACCGATCATTAAATGAGAATATAGGGAGGGGGCTCTTGTATTTGAACAATATTTGTTCAGCTTGGATTCCTGCTTTGTCATCATTCCAACACTAACCAAACCCAACACTGACCCCCAAATATGCAACAGGAACTTGTAACCTCAACCAAACTCCTACCCCTATACAAAAGGCAAAACAAAGGCACACCAGCTTAGTGCATGGTCTATAGCACCATAAAAACATCATATACTCACAAACTTGGATGAGTGTTGGGCTCATTAAATGCGACAGAAGAAACTTCGACCAAAGCCACAACCTGTGGCCCTCGAAACGATACAGATGACATCCGATGATGTGTTGCAGAACTGACGCATTTGCAGGGTGCCCCTTCTTCACCAACCAGAGCTTTCCGTTTTGTTTGCTTTTTATATAGTGATCTGCATTCCCCTATCTCAACAGATTGCAAAGCCTAGGAAGCATTGGGTGACCTAGGAAGACATAGGTCAATTGGATAAATTTCTGTGTTGACTGAAATACCATTTACATCGACCACATCCATTGCACCTGAGCTGAGAAGTCATCTTTTTGGTTAAGTAACCTCTACTCCAAGTATTTTAAAGAATGAATTCAGGGGCTATCACGTACCTGGTGATGGAGGCCAACAGACAGAGGGCTTCCCTTTGCGGCTAAGTTCCGGACTCCCCTGAGAGTGGGACAGCGGGAGTCAGGCCCAAAGTTGCACAGGTCGCCTGTAGGAGTGCTGGTTGGTGGTCCACTCAGAAGCACAGCTGATGCACGGAGATAGGTCTGCAGACAGTAGGTGCCTGTGCGTGGTATGCAAGCCCTATCGGGATTTAGATGTTTACTGGGTAGTCGGTTCAAGCCAAGGTCAGGTACCAGGTGGGAATCAGAGCAGACTAGTCAGATGGGATAGCCGAGGTCATACACAGAGGAGCGAGAGAGAGAGTATCCGTAAGCCAAACCGAGGTCAGATCAGGGGTAAGGTAGAGTAGACAGGTCCAGGAGGAAGCCGAGTCGGTAACAGGAAATCACGGGTCAAAGTCACAGGAAACAGGAACAGGGCACGGTGAGCTAGAGATCATCCAGCAATTTGAGGAAGTGATGAGCCTCCTTATAAAGGCCATCTGGTACCAGACTGAGGCTGATGTGTCCTTCTGCGGCCATGCAGAGCACTGGCAGAAATGCCAGATCTTCCAGAACCTCTGCCGTGGACAGGACCCTGACAGGGGCCCATTTAAAGAACATTTAGTATCTATATGAAATTCAGCATTTAAGTAACTCAAAGGAACATTGCAAGGATGCCTTAGTACCACTTATCTGTCATTTGCATTGTTATTGTACAAGGTCTTAATAAGAGGACATCGTTTGATCATGCTTTCATCAAGAAGGTTGTGAGAATCTTTCAATCTTGCAAAACTTGATCCTGATTTGCACTGTGGTTTGGCATCTCTAAGACAACATTTTCTATAATACAGACTTGAGAGAGGGAAGAGAGACAGAGGAAGACACTTGAGAAGCACTGCTTGTGGTGCTCAAGTATCCTTGTGTCATTTCCCAGGCTGTCTATGGTTTGGCAGAGGGAAGTATTTGTCCATATGGAACGTCTCTCGATCCAACAAGGCAACAAACTCGACTCCAAAGACAAATTGAAAGAGGTTTTCCTGAGCTGAAAAGAAAACACTTAGAAATCATTAGCCTGAGCCCCGTTATCAAGAGGATATTCTTAGCACGGGGTTATGCTCTACCCTTTGCCCATGGCCCCATCATACTTGGAGAGACTGTATATAATATCCCGGCATATCTCTGCGCTTCACATTCCAAGCGGCATCCTGATGCCCGCTCGGCGTCTTGCCCAGCGCACGGAATGGACAGGAGGATTACATACCCTCTGCGATGATGAAATGAGACTTATTACATCAGGTGCTGAGATTTTTCCATTAAGAGTTGTAAGTTGATATTTAGAGTTGCACAATGTGAGGTATTTATATGACCGGAATGAGCCCTCTCCAATTTTTCAGGATGTCGCAAACGGGCGGCTTGGGTTCGGTCATGCCTTGCTGTGCTGAGCAGCTTCAAGTGGCTCACTTAGCAAGTTAGTGGGCAGGGAAGCGGTGCAGGATGGGAATTTCAGCCATAGTTACAGACGAGAAAACCCAAACTCATTACGTAGTCAGAAGGCTATATATCAAGAGTCTAGGTTAGAAGTGCTGAGTGCCAATGGGATGCAACTAAAACAGAGATGACAGAGACAGCGGGCTTCATCATGGGTAGAAGGTCAACATTATTATTAACCTGCTGGGAGACATAATACGTTCAACATGTTCTCTCCCTGGGTTTCTTCCCAGTTAAATATGTCTGAAACAGCTCTAATGTGGCCTCACGGACTGTAGGAGATACTCAGACTACCTAAAATGGCCATCACACCTATTTTATAGATGGACAAAAATTTGTGGACATCTCTTCAAATTAGTTCAGGTGTTTCCATTGAAGGGTACTGCTAACATTACATATACAAAGACATTTTGGACAAGTGTACGCTTCTGGTCTTGTGGTAAAAGTTGGGGAAGGCCCTTTTCTGTTCCAGCATGACTTGGTCCTTGTGTACAAAGCAAGCCCGGTAAAGACATGGTTGACCAGGTTGGTGGTGAGAAACTGGAGTGGCCTACACAAAGTCCTGACCGCAACCCTAATGAACACCTTTGGGATGAATTGGAACCAAATTGCAAGCCAGGTGTTCTCACCCACCATTAGTCCCTGACCTTACAAATGTTCTATTGGCTGAATGGGCACAAATTGCCACCGACAAAATCTTATAGGAAGTTTTCTCACAGGAGTGGAGGCTGTTAAAGTCTCTGAGGGGCCAACTCCATAATACTAGCATAGTTTTGGAAGAATGAAGGTTTGTTATGCCTCAAAGAAGAGTACCTGTTTCTTTTTAAAGAATATTTATTTCACTTATATAGCGCCGCCAATTTAGGCAGCACTTTACATATATATTGTACATTCACATCAGTCCCTAACCCTCAAGGGGCGTACAATCTAAAGTCCATAACTTACATTCATACTTGGGCCAATTTAGACAGGATCCAATGAACCTACCAGCATGTCTTTGGAGTGTGGGAGAAAACCAGAGTACCCAGAGGAAACCCACGCAGGCACAGGGAGAACATGCAAACTCCAGGCAGGTGGTGCCGTGGCTGGGGTCAAACCAGCTTTTTAATCTTTAGAAAGCCGTAGTTTCCAAGGCAACCAAAATGTTTACATAACTGCTGCCCTCCCTAGCTTTCAGTAGTCACCTTTTATACTACCCTATATGCTCTGGAAGATTTTACCCCCTTCATGACCAGGCCATGTCATGTTTTGCTATTTAGCACTGCGCTACTTTAACTGGTAATTGTGCACTCATGCAACGCTGTACCCAAACAAAATTATATATATGGGCAGCACAGTGGCTAAATGGTTAGCACTTCCGCCTGGCAGTACTAGGGTCGTTGGTTCGAATCCCAACTACGGCACCACCTGCCTGGAGTTTGCATGTTCTCCCTGTGCCTGTGTGGGTTTCCTCCCACACTCCAAAAAGGCATGCTGGTAGGTAAATTGGCTCCTGTCTAAATTGTCCCTAGTATCTGTATGTATGAATGTGAGTTAGGACCTTAGATTGTAAACCCCTTGAGGGTTAGGGACCTTAGATTGTACACCCCTTGAGGGTTAGGGACTGATGTGAATGTACAATATATATATGTAAAGCGCTGCGTAAATTAATGGCGCTATATAAGAACCTGAAATAAATAAATAAATAAACCAACTACCAGGCTGAAGTGCTAACCATTTAGCCATTGTGCTGCCCAGGATTGGGAAAGGTTGCTGTGTGTCCATTTGGTAGATTTCCCTTCACTTCCGTCATGGAGACACTTCAGGAAATAAAGTAAAATCTCTACAAATTTAGGGGAAATGCCCTCTTAGACAACTGTCACTGGAACAAGTGTTCCCCCATTGGAAGATTTACAGTCACGTCTTGTTCTAACAACAACTGTAAAATATGGATCTTCCATCGCTTTCTAATTTCAGTTACAATGGTCATCAGGACAAATTAAGAGAGTATCAGGGACATGGACAACAATAAAAAGCACAGGGGTCCTAATTCTTTCCTACTGTATACAAATCTAAGAAAAATAAAGTTTGGGCTAATCATAAATGTTGTACTTAACATCATTGTGTGGGAGACCAATAGGTTGTCTCCAAAGGTTAGGGGTTAGATTTACATTTTTAATTTGTGAAAAATTGCACTCAGATTAAGGAAAAAAAAAAAAAGTACAGAAAAAAACAAAAACAAAATGTTGTACTACTGGAATTTGAGTCTGCATTTTCTGGTTTTGTTTCCTAAACCCACAGCGACTGGAACAAACCCCACTTTAGCAACGCACTACATATTTCACTGTATTCTTCGGCAATTTTGTTTCCAAATTTTCACACTTGATTTATTCAATTGTTTTCCATTTCCACAGGCTGCTGTTTTTGTCTGCCAGGCCCCCAGCCTGATCTCCGTTGCCAAATTTTAAATCCAGACGTAGAAAATGCAAACCAAGCAAGCAACCATGTCCCAAAAAATTCCATTGTCACAGAAGGAAGAAGAAGAAAAAAAAACAAAAAAAACACATTCAGTAAAAAACATGAAATAAATTTTACAAAAGACCCGTGTAATGAGATGTTTTGCTTTTCAAAGCATGAAAATATTTCTGGGTGCCAGATTGCCGGCCAAAACTCAGATCATACACAAACTTTTAGGCTTTGTTTGAACAAATGAAGGATCCTGGTGAACCTGTCCCAACATTCAACGCAACTGATAATCTTTTGAACCGCAAATCATTTCACAGATATGACTGTAAAGCCTCATACACAAGATGAAAATACCGGATGAATTCGCTTTTTTTTTTTTTTTTTTATTTTGCATTCTAGTTTCATATCAAAAATTGAGAGTGCTAAATTTACAAAAATTTTCATATGACAGAATACAACTTCGAAGATTATGTCATGTATTGTATTGTAATGTATTCTTTCGTTTCCGATCGTACACAAACTTTTAAGCTTGGTTTGTACAAATGAAGAATCCTGGTGAACCTGTCCCAACATTCAACGCAACTGATAATCTTTTGAAACGCAAATCAGTTCACAGATATGACTGTAAAGCCTCATACACAAGATGAAAATACCGGATGAATTCGCTTTTTTTTTTTTTTTTTTTTATTTTGCATTCTAGTTTCATATCAAAAATTGAGAGTGCTAAATTTACAAAAATTTTCATATGACAGAATACAACTTCGAAGATTATGTCATGTATTGTATTGTAATGTATTCTTTCGTTTCCGATCGTACACAAACTTTTAAGCTTGGTTTGCACAAATGAAGAATCCTGGTGAACCTGTCCCAACATTCAACGCAACTGATAATCTTTTGAAACGCAAATCAGTTCACAGATATGACTGTAAAGCCTCATACACAAGACAAAAATACCGAACGAATGAACATTTTTTTTGTATGCTATCAAAAATTAAGTACTAAATTTACAAAAATTTTTGTATGACAAAATACAAGTTCGAAAATTATGTCATGTATTGTATTCTTTCGTTTCCGAGCATACGCTCGGTCATTCGATTTTTTTCAGATAAACATTTTACTGATCAAATGGAAATCATGAATTCTAGTATTGTACGAGAAAAATTTTCCTGCTTGTCCCTTCGGATAATTTTGAATGAACTGTCGTGATCGGATCTCGAAAGCTGTGTACGAATGATCCGATTATCGGATGATCGCTTCAAAAGCAGTATTTTTTCGTTGGATTTTCTCATCATGTGTTCTAGGTCTAAGGCGGCCTTATGCAGGCCATAGACGGGGAGAAAACTGGACGTTTTTTTTTTTTTTTAAATGAAAAATTGATCGTTCAGTCAGCCGACATTACCACTATTGGTAAAAAAAAGGTCGGCTGATTTTCGCCCCGTCTACGGCCGGCAATTATATAGAATATATGCAGAAGAAGAAGAAATAGAATATAAAGAAGAAATAGAATACGAAGAAGAAGGAAGAAATAGAATACGAATAAAAAGAAGAAATAGAATACGAAGAAGAAGAAATAAAATACGAAGAAGAGGAAATAAAATACGAAGAAGAGGAAATAGAATACGAAGAAGAAATAGAAGAAGTAGAAGAAGAAGAAATAGAAGAAGAAGAAATAGAAGAAGAAATAGAATACGAATAAAAAGGAGAAATAGAATACGAATAAAAAGGAGAAATAGAATATGAAGAAGGAGAAATAGAATATGCAGAAGAAGAAGAAATAGAATATGAAGAAGAAATAGAATATGCAGCATAAATAGAATATGAAGAAGAAATAGAATATGAAGAAGAAGAAATAGAATATGAAGAAGAAATAGAATACGCAGCATAAATAGAATATGAAGAAGAAATAGAATATGAAGAAGAGGAAGAAATAGAATACGAAGAAAAAGAAGAAATAGAATATGCAGAAGAAGAAGAAATAGAATATGCAGAAGAAGAAATAGAATATGAAGAAGAAGAAATAGAATATGAAGAAGAAGAAGAAATAGAATATGAAGAAGCAGAAGAAATAGAATACGAATAAAAAGATAAAATAGAATATGCAGAAGAAGAAAAAGTTGCAACATTGTATCTATTTGTATCCATTTCGGATACAGATGTTTCTATTCGGATACAAATAGATACAATGTTACTATACTTTTTACATGTCAAATATAATATCGGACTGAAACTCTTTTTTTTTCTTCTCCTTCATATTCTATTTCTTCTTCTCATTCATATTCTATTTTATTCCTTTTCTTCTTTTCCTTCTCTTTAATGTCACTGCTCATGCGCATTTTTAAATATCGGAAAAAGATCGGTAAATTTGTCCATCATTGCCGCGAAAATCAGCAGAACGACAAATTTGGCCAATTATTTTCCAGCAGGACCGATAATCTAAAAGGTCAAAAATCACGAAAAACGGCCGACCGATTACCGCACTAACGATCCGAAAGTCGCCCAATTTCTTTTTCGGCCGATTTTCGGTCGTTTTTCATCTCATCTATGGCCAGCATTAGTTTAGCTGAAAACGCATGTAAACAGAAATTTGCTTTTATCAGCTATTTTTGACGCATTCTTCTTAAAATGTATAGCTTAGATCGACTAAGTCCTCATGCACGCGGGACGTTTTTTTACAGCGGCTGTTTTTGGCTTTTGACGTTTTTTTCTACAGCCAGTAAACCCCCCAGCATGTAATCCTATGTATCCATACACACACAGACTGGAATCAACGTTTTTTTTTCCAGGGATGTTTTTTAGCTTGAAAAAAAAACCCAGAACTAGTGGGTTTCTAGATTTTTTTTAGCTGTAAAAATGCTCTAATGCTGAAAAAGGCGGCAAAATGTGGTAAATCGTGGCAAACCAGCATTTTTGAACTTTTTTTGACCAAATAAAATTTTTTTTTGGACAAATAAAACTCTAAAAATACTAAAACAACGCAAACGCGAAAGAATGTGGCAAAATGCTGCTAAATGCTAATACAAAAATGTGAAAAAACTCACGTTTAAACGTGACTTTACACAGCTAATGTTACCAGCGTTTGTAAAACGCCCCGTGTGCATGAAGCCCTATGCTGGGTACACTATCAGGTTTTTTTTTTTGTTCAACCCAGTGGGCTGAATGGAAAAAAACCCGAGGAGTTCTGGTGGAGCTTGCTGTACTAACGATCCAATGCTAATACAGCGATCTCCCCACTGAGCTATTGTGTTCTGGTTCCTGTGTTGCCATTGGCTGTCAGCACCGATGTTGGTTTTCCAGCATGTCTGCTTGGCTGGATTCTGTCGGAGAGGCACACTGGACAACAGGGGCGGACTGACAACTCATGGGGCCCCCAGGCAATAGGGGATCATGGGGCCCCTGTGTCGTTGCCCAAACGCAAAAAAGCCTATGAAAAAGGTACCAGGGGCATCTCATGGGGCCCCCTACTGACCTTGGGCCCTCGGGCAGTGCCCGAGTTTCAAAATGGTCAGTCCGCCCCTGCTGGACAAATATCGGGCAGTTTCTTATGGTTTCTATTCAGGTTTCTAACAGCGGAGTGGTTACTGATAGGCAAATTTCGACTTTGCATCAAAAGTCAGCAGCTAAAGTCATAAAAGTCACCTTTAACCTCCCCAAGGCCACTTAAGCAAGACACACATGGATTGAAATTCAGCCGGTTCAGCAGGGACTGTCTCAGGGGTGGACTGACCATTGGGGAACTCAGGCACTGCCTGAGGGCCCAGGTTCAGTAGGGGGCCCCATGAGATGTCCCTGGTACCTTTCATAGACTTTTTTGGGTGTGCTGTGAGTGTGGGCCAGGACACAGGGACCCCATGATCCCCTATTGCCCGGGGGCCCCATGAGTTGTCAGTCCGCCCCTGGACTGGCTACATGTCAATCTATATATGGGCACTGTGGTTCTACAGAAGACAATCTATCTTCTGATTTCTGTAGAACTGCCCGGTCAGGTTTTCCCCGCTCCATCTGCGCCGCAGGTTATAGACGGCAGAGCGGATTAGTGTATTCTGATGGAAGGGAAGTATCTCCAGATCTTTTCCTTCTGCAGTCCTGGCCAACTACAGAAGAAAAGCAGAACACGTGACCAAGGGTGGACTGACCATTTGGAAACTCGGGCACTGCCTGAGGGCCCGGGTCAGTAGGGGGCCCCAAGAGATGCCCCTGGTACCTTTTTCATAGGCTTTTTTGAGTTTGGCCAAGGACACAGGGGCCCCATGATCCCCTATTGCCCGGGGGCCCCATGAGTTGTCAGTCCGCCCCTGCACGTGACTGATTCTAGCTTCAGATCCAGTGCACATGTGCTACTGTTACCTGAACTGCAGGCTCAGACATGTCTGTGGCCTTTCTATTGGTTTACCATGCTCTTTCTTTCATTGGGCAGCAAGTGTAGTCTGTGTGTCAGCTATCTCCAGCAAGAAGGGAGCACAGTTGCACCCACTGCTCCATCGGTTCCAGCTCACCTGAGAGGACAAGTTGGTTTGCCGGTCATCTTCGTCATCATCATCATTCCTTGTGCAGTTGTGCTGGAGCTCGAATCATCAATCCATGAGAGATCCCTTCTCCATCGGAAACTTCCGCTAAGGTGCAGGAATGGTGGAAGGGTTATTAATCTATTCACTACATTGAACGAAGTTCATTAAATTCACTACAGTCTTTCAACTCCCTTCTTTTGCCATACACTCTCTCTCTATGGTCTAATGTCCACCACATGTCACCTACCTACCACAGACAATCACCCTAATCTCCACTTAGGATAGTCCTGTTCTTCTGAACTGACTTTATACTAGATTCTACCCCACCCTTTTATTTGTTTACCCTCCTGATTAATCTAACATGTTGTACTTAAACTGAATGCAAGCTGTGTTCCCTATTCACCACCATTAGTACACCAACTTTAAAGGGCCCCAATGATAGCCAGCAAAAGAAACCACTCAGAGGCTACCCCATTATACTCAATTTGCCTAAATTCCACCCTCTGTGACCTATATTTTGCCGTTCAAGACCAGTAAAGTTCTGCAGGCAGCCTTGGACCTAGCATAGCCACAACAGTGCAATAGTAGACAGTGTAGCTCTGGGGGGTTTAGACTTTTCCACTGTTATTCTGCCATTGCTGCAGTATTCTGTTTACGCTGACCTGGGTGTTGATGATGGTACAAGGCCCAAGTATTTACCAACTACTACATATGAGTGATTCTGTACAAACCTATGCATAGATGTAAGTTTCCAGCATTCATATATATATTTTACTTTCCAACTGTTCTATTATCTGTATCATTGAGACTGGGTTGATGTGATGCCTTAATGTATTGTCGGTAGTAGGGGCGGACTGACCATTTAGAAACGAGGGCCCGGGGTCAGTAGGGTGCCCCCGGTACCTTTTTCATAGGCTTTTTTGAGTTTGGGCAAGGACACAGGGGCCCCATGATCCCCTATTGCCCGGAGGCCCCATGAGTTGTCAGTCCGCCCCTGGTCTGCAGTTTTTGGTGAAACTTAAAGAAGTACAACAAAAGCTCTTTTGGATGTACTTCTCCTGTGGGTCACAGGAGTGCAGTTTGATCTGCACTCCTGTGGACCGTTTTCACTCCACAGCCCAGTCCCCCAAAGAGTGAGGATGGGGGAGGGGGGGGGGCAGAGCAGACTGTCAGTCTCTGGTCTATGCTCACAGTAGCAGTAAGAACTCAGCGATCATGTGATCGCACACATAGACCCGGCGGGAGATAGATGCTGAATCCACCTTAATAAGTATAATTTGGGGGAAAAAAAAGGTAAAACATCTTTTTTAAATATTGTGAATCTATCTGGGTGTGTCAGAGTGGTCAAGGAATTAAAACAGTCAAAGCCGGTATCAGAGGATCCAGTGAACCAGAAAATGTATATTATACATTTGTCTATAGTGCACCTAGAGGCGCCTTCCTCTCTTTTTCATGATCCAGTGAACCATCATTTCCTTTGGCAGTGGTGCTACACATGCATGAAAGTGTGCTGTGAAAGTATAGTGAGTAATATTTTGCCTCCCAAGGAGGTGTACCTTTATTAGAAGTATGTAATGGTAAAAACATCCAAAGAATATGATGGCAAGGACAAGGTAGGAGAACCGTCCGCTCCTCAGGTGTGCCAAACTGAAGAGAACTCCGTGGGTAGCTGGAATCATGGCGTTCCGGAACAGACACCCACTCATGGGCCATAATAAGCAGATCCCATCGCACTCCAATTTATGGTCACATTCCCAAAAGCAGCCTTTTTCAATCATTTTACCCCAGAGGAACCTTTGAAATAAATGTTCAGATCTCATGGAAACTCTGCTGAAATGTATTTATTTTGGGGGTCAGTGAGGAAATGCCCATCTTACTGTGGTGGTTGGAATGTTACACTTACAGGGAGGTAAAAAGATTGTTGGCGTCATGCTACTGACTCTGCAACATGGCATGGGAGCCTTACCTATGCAGGCTTCATCAGATGGGAGGTAAGTCAGCCAAAGGCTTAAGAAGAATGCCTTCTGGAGGAACCTCAGGGTTCTACAAAACGTTGGTTGACAACGGCCACCCTAAAATTTCAGCAGCAGAAGTGAAAATTGGAAAAAAATGTATTTATTTGGGGGTCAGTGAGGAAAATTCCCATCTTACGGTGGTGGTTGGAATGTAACACTTACAGGGAGGTAAAAAGATTGTTGGCGTCATGCTACTGACTCTGCAACATGGCAATGGAGACGCAGCTATGCAGGCTTCATCAGATCGGAGGTCAATCAGCCAAAGGCTTAAGAAGAATGCCTTCTGGAGCAGGGGCGGACTGACAATTCATGGGGCCCCCAGGCAATAGGGGCTCATGGGGCCCCTGTGTCCTTGTCCAAACTCAAAAAAACCTATGAAAAAGGCACCAGGGGCATCTCATGGGGCCCACTACTGACCCCGGGCCCTCTGGCAGTGTCTGAGTTTCCAAATGGTCAGTCCGCCCCTGTTCTGGAGGAACCCCAGGGTTCTACAAAACGCTGGTTGACAACGGCTGCCCTAAAATCTCAGCAGCAGAAGTGAAAATTGGAAAAAAATCAGGCCCAGATCTAGGGGGGTGCTGGGGTGGGCTATGCCCCCCTCAGATTTTAGTTGTGCACCCCCAGATCTGAGAGTGAATTCACAAAGCCCCGGGCAATAGGGGATCATGCGGCCCCTGTGTCCTTGCCCAAACTCAAAAAAGCCTATGGAAAAGGTACCAGGGGCATCTCATGGGGCCCCCTACTGACCCCGGGCCCTCGGGCAGTGTACCAATTTCCAAATGGTCAGTCCGCCCCTGTTCTGGAGGAACCCCAAGGTTCTAAAAAACCCTGGTTGACAACGGCTGCCCTAAAATCAACAGCAGAAGTGAAAATTGGAAAAAAATCAGGCCTGGATCTAATGGGGTGCTGGGGTGGGCTATGCCCCCTCAGATTTTAGTTGTGTACCCCCAGACATATGAGAGTGAATTCACAAATCCATGAGACCTGATGGGGACAGTTGATGTAAGAGAGCAATCTGAGGGGGGCAATTGATGTAAGGGGTCACTCTGATGGGGACAGTTGATGTAAGAGGGCACTCTGAGGGGGGCAATTGATGTAAGCAGGGACTGTTATAGGAACTCTGATGTAAGGAAGAACTCTCAGAAGAACTCCTGATATAAGGAGGGACTCTGTTAGGGACACCTGATATAAGGGGACACAGGTTCTGTTTAATCACCTAAACTAATGACAGCATTCCCAGTTCAGTCCTGCACCACCTCTGCACTACCTGGTGATGACTCTGTGGTACAGAAGTGTGCCAAGCGAACAGGGAATACTGGTTTCATGCATCCCTTTCACAGTACTGACATTACGCCCCCTGACTTTTTTTCACTGCACCCCCAGATCAGACAGGTTAGATCCAGCCCTGAAAAAAATTCTCCTAAAAATGAGTTTGACCCTATAGGGACAATGTCTCCTCACTTCCTTTTCCCTGACATTAGTTACTGGGACAGAAATGTGGTGGGGGATCTTTCCAGTGAAGACCATTGTGCAAAACCTAGAAGGCAAAAAAGTTCCACCTTAAGTTCTGGTTATTACAAAATTTCTACTACGAGCAGGGGTGGACTGACCATCCAAGTGTTCGGGCACTGCCCGAGGGCCCAGGGTCAGTAGGGGGCCACATGACATGCCCCTGGTAACTTTCATAGGCTTTTTTGGGTGTGACTTGAGTGTGGGCGAGGACACAGGGGCCCCATGATCCCCTATTGCCCGGGGGCCCCATGAGTTGTCAGTTCACCCTTGACTACGAGATGAGAGCTACTTCTTGGTCTCTCTCGAGAGCTTTGAGATGAAAGCGATGACATGGTAGGCGATGTGGTGGAATGGTCGTTCCCTCTCAGAGCAAGCTGGATACAAAAATGACACAAAGCTTTGAAAGTGATCTCCACCAGATACAAGCAGCTTAAAAAGTCCAAAGCAAACAGCTCCTTCACAGATGTATTGTACGAAGACTCAACGTTTACAAATGATGCCCAACAGGAGCCACTCATCCTCAAGCCTAGACATGGAGGATCTCCTCCGAATTCCTGGAGTCTGGCGTGATGTTGGATCTTGAATTAAAACGTCACTTTTAAGTGGAGAGGAGGA
Source organism: Staurois parvus (assembly GCF_062004578.1). Classification (NCBI taxonomy): domain Eukaryota; kingdom Metazoa; phylum Chordata; class Amphibia; order Anura; family Ranidae; genus Staurois; species Staurois parvus. Next base: position 489,251 of record NW_028319588.1, on the reverse strand, counting down.
AGTCAACTCTCAAGAGCTTCTCTTCTGCTTTTGTCGCACGAGGAGCGCAGAGACATGAACAAGCAGCTGTGCAGATCCGGAACTCCCGATAACAAAGGAGCAGGTGTTTCATGTATCTTTAATGTGGTGCCGAAACAAAAGGAGTAAAAGTCGTCCATTGTTCTTCCCTTGAAGTATTGTCATCAATTAGCTCTTACAGAGACACCGACTTACTACAAAGCAGCAAAGCATGAAAGCTCTGTAAACTTAAAGCTCGACACGGGGCAGGTAGAAAAATAAATGCAGCTCAATAGTCATTAATACATCAATAAATTAAATTATTTTAGGCCTGGTTCACACCAAGGCGTTTTTATATTGCTTTTAAACGCACTACAGTTCACTTAACACGGTTTCCTATGGGACATGTTCACACCTAGGCTTTTTTGAGCTGATGAGTTTTTTGGAAAGGGTCAGGGACTTTTTTTCAACCCCCCTGGAGGTATTCCTGAGTGTAGCTTGGGGTAAAGTTTCAGTACCAGAAGTGGTAACCCCCCCGAGCTACACTCGGGAATACACTGCAGCGCTGCTCCAGGATCCCTTCAGCGATGTCCCCCCTGCAGCGTCCCCGGCCATCTCCTCCGGCTGATGCTGGCATTTGTCTTCTGGGTTCCGTTCCCTGCGAGCGTCGGGCGTACGGGGGACGGAACTGGCGGGAAATTTGAAAATTTTAAAAACGGACATTCACTAAATACACTAAAATCACATAGTATAACATTCCTGTATCAAACCATTTCACATACATTTTGTCCCGAGTGCTTTGTCCGGCGCCCTGCCTGCATTTTTACTGTTCTTTCTGCCTGGAAACTGAGAAATGTCCATGGCGTCCAAAAAGCGTCCCTTTAGGTCAAAAGCGGTTTTAGACCGGCTAGAGAACAGCGATAGTAAATCAGAACCACTTGCAGAATTGAGTGATAATGATTCCAACTCTTGAGGGAGTCTATTCCACACTTTCACAGTCACCTCACTGGGTATATGGAAGGGTTTACAGCCACTTGAAGGGTTTGTCCACCCAAAACCGATGTGTCTTAGTACATGCCGGCTGGTTATTATTTAAGCCAGTGTTTCTCAACTTTTTTTCAGTCAAGGCACCCTTTAAAATTATGGACAGTCCCGAGGCACCCTTTAAAATTATGGACAGTCCGAGGCACCCTTCACAATTATGGACAGTCCCGAGGCACCCTGTAAAATTTATGGACAGTCCCGAGGCACCCTTCACAATTATGGACAGTCCCGAGGCACCCTTCACAATTATGGACAGCCCCGAGGCACCCTTCACAATTATGGACAGCCCCGAGGCACCCTTTAAATTTATGGACAGCCCCGAGGCACCCTTTAAAATTATTGACAGCCTCGAGGCACCCTGTAAAATTATGGACAGTCCCGAGGCACCCTTTAAATTTATGGACAGTCCCGAGGCACCCTTTAAATTTGTGGACAGTCCCGAGGCACCCTTTAAATTTGTGGACAGTCCCGAGGCACCCTTTAAAATTATGGACAGTCCCGAGGCACCCTTTAAAATTATGGACAGTCCCGAGGCACCCTTTAAAATTATGGACCCCATTCTAAAATGTGAAAAAGGATTCTAATAGTTTTATATAAAGCAGCAACATCCACACAAGTTGGACACCCAACATCAGAGGGGATTTATTCTTCTAAAGCAAATACAATTTTGCACACTGGTACTGACTAGTACGCCAGTGTTTCTCCTCTTCCTCAGTTTATCTCCATGACTGAGCTTATGTGTCCCCAGCACTGATGGAGAGGGGCAGAGGAGGGGCAAACTAGAATGCTGTGCAGGCAACCAACATCCTCCATATCACTGATGATGTCATTGGTTGTCAGGACGTTGGCGACTAGAAGGTCGTAATGGTGCACAATGAAGACCTGTGGTTTTGTGTAACTAAAAGGCCGGCTTTTCCCACCCACTGGCTTGTATACATGTTTTGGGCAATTTTGAGACATTTTTGCCAAGGCACCCCAGCGTGCCTGGGCACCCTGGTTGAGAAAGGCCGATTTAAACTGCATTGTCGCCTCCTTTGGAAGGAAACGTTACAAACAAAAGAGAACACCAATACCGAATTCCTTTCATGAGTTTGTTCCACACAGGTCTTTGGCTTCACATTTTCCGTGACGCAGGTAGAAGGCCAGGTCTCGTAGGAGTTCCACACCAACTCAATGGCGAGCCTTTCAGGTTTGTCAGCACTTCCAGAACGGATAATCTTTGTGTTCTGAAACAACGTGCAGCTTGTAGACGGCGAGCTTAGTAATTAGACTCACACAGCGTTGCTCAATACACCAGGCACGGAGAGATCAGCAGATCTCATAAACAAGAGAAAAAGTCTAATTAACAGACGGAGCGGGAAGACCTCGGCCTTCCTTATGTGTAAACACGACTCGGTTGATTAAATCATTACAGCTATTCGATACGATCTGTTTGTTGGAGAATAGCATAAACATTTACATACCGCCAGTAAACCATCGCTGAGAACGGCCTGTAACCTTGTTAGTTATGTGTGGGAGAACGTTTCATCAGAAACTCCAGCCGTGTCGTTTTTAGGAACCCAACATATGATTGGTTAGAAGTTCAGGCAGGCGAGACCTGGCTCTGTTAGCAGATAGCGGGGTATCTAGAGAGCCTCAATTAGGATAATAAATTGAAATGAGCCGTTGGCCTTGTTGACTTGTACTCAGCCCAGTAGAGTGTTGGTGGATGGAGATTTATTTGGATGGTCCTTGGGTTAAACCCCCCACACGTTTTAGTGGCTAGCTGCAGATTGCAGTACTTGAATGGATCCAGGCTATGCGTATTGAAGCAATTTAAAATTTCAAACATGCAGTAAAAGCACATAAAAAAAAAACCTCTCAATCATCTTTAATTAATTGGGCAACTATGCGGCAAATGAGGAATAATGTTGATAAATGTAAGGTTCTGCACTTGGGGGCTAAGAATATGCATCATACATACTAGGGGGGGTACAACTGAGGGGGTCAATGGTGGAGAAGGATCTGGGGGGGTCAATGGTGGAGAAGGATCTGGGGGGGTCAATGGTGGAGAAGGATCTGGGGGGGTCAATGGTGGAGAAGGATCCAGGGTGAGGTAAATGGTGGAGAAGGATCTGGGTGGGGTAAATGGTGGAGAAGGATCTGGGGGATCAATGGTGAAGGATCTGGGGGGTCAATGGTGGAGAAGGATCTGGGTGGGGTAAATGGTGGAGAAGGATCTGGGGGGTCAATGGTGGAGAATCTGGGGGTGTCAATGGTGGAGAAGGATCTGGGGGTGTCAATGGTAGAGAAGGATCTGGGTGGGGTAAATGGTGGAGAAGGATCTGGGGGGTCAATGGTGGAAAAGGATCTGGGGGGTCAATGGTGGAAAAGGATCTGGGGGGGTCAATGGTGGAGAAGGATCTGGGTGTGGTAAATGGTGGAGAAGGATCTGGGGGGTCAATGGTGGAGAAGGATCTGGGGGGTCAATGGTGGAGAAGGATCTGGGGGGTCAATGGTGGAGAAGGATTTGGGGGGGTCAATGGTGAAGGATCTGGGGGGTCAATGGTGGAGAAGGATCTGGGTGGGGTAAATGGTGGAGAAGGATCTGGGGAGTCAATGGTGAAGGATCTGGGGGGTCAATGGTGGAGAAGGATCTGGGGGGGTCAATGGTGAAGGATCTGGGGGGTCAATGGTGGAGAAGGATCTGGGGAGTCAATGGTGGAGAAGGATCTGGGGGGGGTCAATGGTGGAGAAGGATCTGGGTGGGGTAAATGGTGGAGAAGGATCTGGGTGGGGTCAATGGTGGAGAAGGATCTGGGGGGTCAATGGTGGAGAAGGATCTGGGGGGTCAATGGTAGAGAAGGATCTGGGGGGGGTCAATGGGGGAGAAGGATCTGGGGGGGGTCAATGGTGGAGAAGGATCTGGGTGGGGTAAATGGTGAAGAAGAATCTGGGTGGGGTAAATGGTGGAGAAGAATCTGGGGGAGAAGGATCTGGGGGGGTCAATGGGGGAGAAGGATCTGGGGGGGTCAATGGGGGAGAAGGATCTGGGGGGGTCAATGGGGGAGAAGGATCTGGGGGGGTCAATGGGGGAGAAGGATCTGGGGGGGTCAATGGGGGAGAAGGATCTGGGGGGGTCAATGGGGGAGAAGGATCTGGGGGGGGTCAATGGTGGCGAAGGATCTGGGAGTTCTGGTAGATCACAAGCTCAATAATGGCAGCAATGCC
>NW_028319587.1:0-68614 GCF_062004578.1 Staurois parvus | reverse complement strand
GGGAGCGAGGGTCCTTCTCAGCAGCCCTGGAGCATGCTGGCAGGGGTCTGGCCTTTCTGTCCTCTCAGGGCTGTACTTAGGGGATTCACTGGTGAGAACTGATGGTACCGGTGATCCATAATGGAGGAATACAGAGGACAACCATGACAGGACTGTACCTTGAAGGTGATCAGCTCCATGCCCAGCACCCGGGTGTAGAAGGTGGCCGTCTTCTCCATGTTGTGGACCGTCAGAACCAGGTGATCCAGCCGCTGTATACAGAATGGGGTCTGAGAGGCAAAACGCACCAGCGGGGGGCAGACCTGAGAGATACAGAGTGTGTCAGTGCGGGTGATCGGGATTATTGGTGCCGTGTGTGTCAGTGTGGGTGATCGGGATTATTGGTGCCGTGTGTGTCAGTGTGGGTGATCGGGATTATTGGTGCCGTGTGTGTCAGTGTGGGTGATTGGGATTATTGGTGCCGTGTGTGTCAGTGTGGGTGATCGGGATTATTGGTGCCGTGTGTGTCAGTGCGGGTGATCGGGATTATGGGTGCCGTGTGTGTCAGTGCGGGTGATCGAGATTATTGGTGCTGTGTGTGTCAGTGCGGGTGATCGGGATTATTGGTGCCGTGTGTGTCAGTGCGGGTGATCGGGATTATTGGCGCTGTGTGTGTCAGTACGGTCGATCGGGATTATTGGTGCTGTGTGTGTCAGTACGAGTGATCGGGATTATTAGTGCTGTGTGTGTCAGTGCGGGCAATCGGGATTATTGGCGCTGTGTGTGTCAGTACGGTCGATCGGGATTATTGGTGCTGTGTGTGTCAGTGCGGGCGATCGGGATTATTGGTGCCGTGTGTGTCAGTGCGGGCGATCGGGATTATCGGTGCCGTGTGTGTCAGTGCGGGCGATCGGGATTATCGGTGCCGTGTGTGTCAGTGCGGGTGATCGGGATTATCAGTGCCGTGTGTGTCAGTGCGGGTGATTGGGATTATCGGTGCCGTGTGTGTCAGTGTGGGTGATCGGGATTATCGGTGCCGTGTGTGTCAGTGCGGGTGATCGGGATTATTGTTGCTGTGTGTGTCAGTGCGGGTGATCGGGATTATCGGTGCTGTGTGTGTCGGTACGGGTGATCGGGATTATTGGTGCTGTGTGTGTCAGTGCGGGTGATCGGGATTATTGGTGCTGTGTGTGTCAGTGCGGGTGATCGGGATTATTGGTGCTGCGTGTGTCAGTGTGGGTGATCGGGATTATTGTTGCTGTGTGTGTCAGTGTGGGTGATCTGGATTATGGGTGCTGTGTGTGTCAGTGCGGGTGATCGGGATTATTGGTGCTGTGTGTGTCAGTGCGGGTGATCTGGATTATGGGTGCTGTGTGTGTCAGTGTGGGTGATCGGGATTATTGTTGCTGTGTGTGTCAGTGTGGGTGATCGGGATTATTGGTGCTGTGTGTGTCAGTGCGGGTGATCGGGATTATTGGTGCTGTGTGTGTCAGTGCGGGTGATCGGGATTATTGGTGCTGTGTGTGTCAGTGCGGGTGATTGGGATTATTGGTGCTGTGTCAGTGTGGGTGATCGGGATTATGGGTGCTGTGTGTGTCAGTGCGGGTGATCGGGATTATTGGTGCTGTGTGTGTCAGTGCGGGTGATTGGGATTATTTTTGCTGTGTGTGTGTCAGTGTGGGTGATCGGGATTATTGGTGCCGTGTGTGTCAGTGCGGGTGATCGGGATTATGGGTGCCGTGTGTGTCAGTGCGGGTGATCGAGATTATTGGTGCTGTGTGTGTCAGTGCGGGTGATCGGGATTATTGGTGCCGTGTGTGTCAGTGCGGGTGATCGGGATTATTGGCGCTGTGTGTGTCAGTACGGTCGATCGGGATTATTGGTGCTGTGTGTGTCAGTACGAGTGATCGGGATTATTAGTGCTGTGTGTGTCAGTGCGGGCGATCGGGATTATTGGTGCTGTGTGTGTCAGTGCGGGCAATCGGGATTATTGGCGCTGTGTGTGTCAGTACGGTCGATCGGGATTATTGGTGCTGTGTGTGTCAGTGCGGGTGATTGGGATTATTTGCGCTGTGTGTGTCAGTACGGTCGATCGGGATTATTGGTGCTGTGTGTGTCAGTGCGGGCGATCGGGATTATTGGTGCCGTGTGTGTCAGTGCGGGCGATCGGGATTATCGGTGCCGTGTGTGTCAGTGCGGGCGATCGGGATTATCGGTGCCGTGTGTGTCAGTGCGGGTGATCGGGATTATCGGTGCCGTGTGTGTCAGTGCGGGTGATTGGGATTATCGGTGCCGTGTGTGTCAGTGTGGGTGATCGGGATTATCGGTGCCGTGTGTGTCAGTGCGGGTGATCGGGATTATTGTTGCTGTGTGTGTCAGTGCGGGTGATCGGGATTATTGGTGCTGTGTGTGTCAGTGTGGGTGATCGGGATTATTGGTGCTGTGTGTGTCAGTGCGGGTGATCGGGATTATTGGTGCTGCGTGTGTCAGTGTGGGTGATCGGGATTATTGGTGCTGTGTGTGTCAGTGCGGGTGATCTGGATTATGGGTGCTGTGTGTGTCAGTGCGGGTGATCGGGATTATTGGTGCTGTGTGTGTCAGTGCGGGTGATCTGGATTATGGGTGCTGTGTGTGTCAGTGTGGGTGATCGGGATTATTGTTGCTGTGTGTGTCAGTGTGGGTGATCGGGATTATTGGTGCTGTGTGTGTCAGTGCGGGTGATCGGGATTATTGGTGCCGTGTGTGTCAGTGCGGGTGATCGGGATTATTGGCGCTGTGTGTGTCAGTACGGTCGATCGGGATTATTGGTGCTGTGTGTGTCAGTACGAGTGATCGGGATTATTAGTGCTGTGTGTGTCAGTGCGGGCGATCGGGATTATTGGTGCTGTGTGTGTCAGTGCGGGCAATCGGGATTATTGGCGCTGTGTGTGTCAGTACGGTCGATCGGGATTATTGGTGCTGTGTGTGTCAGTGCGGGTGATTGGGATTATTTGCGCTGTGTGTGTCAGTACGGTCGATCGGGATTATTGGTGCTGTGTGTGTCAGTGCGGGCGATCGGGATTATTGGTGCCGTGTGTGTCAGTGCGGGCGATCGGGATTATCGGTGCCGTGTGTGTCAGTGCGGGCGATCGGGATTATCGGTGCCGTGTGTGTCAGTGCGGGTGATCGGGATTATCGGTGCCGTGTGTGTCAGTGCGGGTGATTGGGATTATCGGTGCCGTGTGTGTCAGTGTGGGTGATCGGGATTATCGGTGCCGTGTGTGTCAGTGCGGGTGATCGGGATTATTGTTGCTGTGTGTGTCAGTGCGGGTGATCGGGATTATTGGTGCTGTGTGTGTCGGTACGGGTGATCGGGATTATTGGTGCTGTGTGTGTCAGTGTGGGTGATCGGGATTATTGGTGCTGTGTGTGTCAGTGCGGGTGATCTGGATTATGGGTGCTGTGTGTGTCAGTGCGGGTGATCGGGATTATTGGTGCTGTGTGTGTCAGTGCGGGTGATCTGGATTATGGGTGCTGTGTGTGTCAGTGTGGGTGATCGGGATTATTGTTGCTGTGTGTGTCAGTGTGGGTGATCGGGATTATTGGTGCTGTGTGTGTCAGTGCGGGTGATCGGGATTATTGGTGCTGTGTGTGTCAGTGCGGGTGATCGGGATTATTGGTGCTGTGTGTGTCAGTGCGGGTGATTGGGATTATTTTTGCTGTGTGTGTGTCAGTGTGGGTGATCGGGATTATTGTTGCTGTGTGTGTCAGTGCGGGTGATCTGGATTATGGGTGCTGTGTGTGTCAGTGCGGGTGATCTGGATTATGGGTGCTGTGTGTGTCAGTGCGGGTGATCGGGATTATTGTTGCTGTGTGTGTCAGTGCGGGTGATCGGGATTATTGTTGCTGTGTGTGTCAGTGCGTGTTATCAGGATTATTGGCACTGTGTGTGTCAGTGCGGGTGATTGGGATTATTGGTGCTGTGTGTGTCAGTGCGGGTGATCGGGATTATTGGTGCTGTGTGTGTCAGTGCGGGTGATCGGGATTATTGGTGCTGTGTGTGTCAGTGCGGGTGATCGGGATTATTGGTGCTGTGTGTGTCAGTGCGGGTGATTGGGATTATTGTTGCTGTGTGTGTCAGTGCGGGTGATCGGGATTATGGGTGCTGTGTGTGTCAGTGCGGGTGATCGGGATTATTGGTGCTGTGTGTGTCAGTGCGGGTGATCGGGATTACCTGGGTCCTCAGCAGCCGGCACAGGGACATCATGGTGCAGGGCAGGCAGTAGGAAGTATAATGTCTCTGTATTTCCCCGGCTGGATTTTCTCAGTGAACTTCCTGGTGTTCGGACAGATGAGGGTGGAGCAGACATGAGGATCCCTCCCCCGCTCTCTCACTTCTCCTTCCTCAGATCACAGATGCATGTTAGTACATGAGATCTGCCCACTCAGAGGAGAGCATGCTGAACAGGAAACAATGCTGCACGAAAACTGATTCATTGTATCTCCTGTCATCCTGATCCGTGTACTCACCCCCGACTGTGCTGCTCAGATACATCCACTCACCTGCCTCTTTATTAGGTACACCTGTTCAATTGCTTGGTAAAACAAATTGCTAATCAACCAATCACATGGCAGCAACTCAATGCATTTAGGCGTCTAAACGTGGTGAAGATGACTTGCTGAAGTTCAAACCGAGCATCAGAATGGGGAAGAAAGGGGATTAAAGTGACTTTGAGCGTGGCATGGTTGTTGGTGCCAGACGGGCTGGTCTGAGGATTTCAAAAACTGCTGATCTACTGGGAATTTCATGCACAACCATCTCTACGGTTTACAGAGAATGGTCCGAAAAAGAGAAAATATTAGTTGTTTGGAGGAAAATGCCTTGTTGATGTCAGAGGAGAATGAGCAGACTGGTTGCTGCCACATTCAGATGGTTGGGTCAGAATTTGGCATAAACAACATGAAAGCATGGATCCATCCTGCCTTGTATCAATGGCTCAGGCTGGCGGTGGTGTCATGGTGAGGTGGATCCATCCTGCCTTGTATCAATGGTTCAGGCTGGCGGTGGTGTCATGGTGAGGTGGATCCATCCTGCCTTGTATCAATGGTTCAGGCTGGTGGTGGTGGTGGTGTCATGGTGTGGTGGATCCATCCTGCCTTGTATCAATGGCTCAGGCTGGCGGTGGTGTCATGGTGAGGTGGATCCATCCTGCCTTGTATCAATGGTTCAGGCTGGTGGTGGTGGTGTCATGGTGTGGTGGATCCATCCTGCCTTGTATCAATGGGTCAGGCTGGTGGTGGTGTCATGGTGTGGTGGATCCATCCTGCCTTGTATCAATGGTTTAGGCTGGTGGTGTCATGGTGTGGTGGATCCATCCTGCCTTGTATCAATGGTTCAGGCTGGTGGTGGTGGTGTCATGGTGTGGTGGATCCATCTTGCCTTGTATCCATGGTTCAGGCTGGTGGTGGTGTCATGGTGTGGTGGATCCATCCTGCCTTTTATCAATGGGTCAGGCTGGTGGTGATGGTGTCATGGTGTGGGGGAGATTTTCTTGGCAATAGCATGGCGGACCTAATAAAGTGGCCAGTGAGTGTATGTTGTCACCATGGGATAGAGAGAGGATGGGGGTCATGGCTGGCAAGAGAGGACAGGGGTCACCATTGGATGGACAGGGAACAGGGGTTGTGGCTGGAAGGATTGAGCACAGCTGGCAAGATAGATGAGAGGGGTCACCACTAGAAGGAGAGGGGACCGGGGGTCACTGCTGAAAGGATTGAGCACCACTGGAAGGAGAGAGGACAGGGAGGGCCACTGCTGGAAGGAGAGGACAGGAGTCACCGCTGGAAGGAGAGAGGACAGGGGTCACCGCTGGAAGGAGAGAGGACAGGGGTCACCGCTGGAAGGAGAGAGGACAGGAGTCACCGCTGAAGGAGAGAGGACGGGTCACCGCTGGAAGGAGAGAGGACAGGGGTCACCGCTGGAAGGAGAGAGGATAGACAGGGCCACCACTGGAAGGAGAGAGGATAGACAGGGCCAATGCTGGAAGGAGAGAGGATAGACAGGGCCACCACTGGAAGGAGAGAGGATAGACAGGGCCACCACTGGAAGGAGAGAGGATAGACAGGGGTCACCTCTGACAGGAGAGAGGATAGACAGGGCCACCACTGGAAGGAGAGAGGATAGACAGGGGTCACCTCTGACAGGAGAGAGGATAGACAGGGGTCACCTCTGGCAGGAGAGAGGACAGACAGGGGTCACCTCTGGCAGGAGAGAGGACAGACAGGGGTCACCTCTGGCAGGAGAGAGGACAGACAGGGGTCACTTCTGGCAGGAGAGAGGACAGACAGGAGTCACCGCTGTAGGAGAGAAGACAGACAGGGTGACCGCTGCCAGGGCACTCAGCATAGCTGCCTTGTACATGCACAGGCAGCAATATCTCTTCCTTGGCTCTTCCTCACACAACACAGAGCTGAAATCCAATTCTCTTTCACTCAGCTACAATCAGCACAGTGTGTAAAAACTGTCCCCCTAGTTCCAGTGAAGGGAACTCTTAAGGTGACATTTTGGACAAGTTCATGCTCCCAACTTTGTGGGAAGAGTTTGGGGACGGCCCCTTCCTGTTCCAACATGTCTGCTCACCAGTGCACAAAGCAAGGTCCATAAAGACATGGAGGAGCCAGTTTGGGGTGGAGGAACTTGACTGGCCTGCAACCCCATAGAACTCCTTTGGGATGAATTAGAGCGGAGACTGCGAGCCAGGCCTCCTCCCCCGACATCAGTGCCTGACCTGACAAATGTGCTTCTGGAAGAATGGTCCAACCTTCCCATAGACACCCTCCTAAACCTTGTGGATGGCCTTCCCAGAAGAGTTGAAGCTGTTATAGCTGCAAAGGGCGGGGCCAACTCAATATTGAACCCTACGGACTAAGACTGGGGGGCCATTAAAGGTCATGTGCGTGGAAAGGGCGGGGCCAACTCAATATTGAACCCTACGGACTAAGACTGGGGGGCCATTAAAGGTCATGTGCGTGGAAAGGGCGGGGCCAACTCAATATTGAACCCTACGGACTAAGACTCGGGGCCATTAAAGTCCATGTGCGTGGAAAGGCCGGCCGACCAATACTTTTGGCAATAAAGTGTATAAACCAACATCAGTAACACTTCTCTTGAAGCTCCTAGACTTTATCAAATGTACAATTTTGTAATAGATGGGAAATTTCAGATTCTCATAAAAAAAATGTCTTTCCATCTGCCATCTTAAATGGATTTTTTGTTTGTTTTAGATTTATCCAACTGGTGGACAAAAATAACAAGTTAAATCTGGAGTTTAATCCATGAAGATAATGAGGTCTGACGACGCCCAAACTTTGTAGAAAAAATGAGCGAGTAATACTGAACACCGTGCCAACCTAATTTTCCCCAGATTTCGCAAGTTGGTAACAAAATGAATTTACAAGTCGGCAACATGAATGGTCAGATTCAAAACTCAAGTTTACGATGGGCCCTCAGGGAAGACTTGGTAAAACAAGATACAGCTTGAAGCATATTCCACAGAGCATAGGACAGCTGAGAAGGAATACAGAAGTATCAGAAACCTCCACTCACAAGGTCTTCAGAGGAACTCCGATGAGGCCCTGTTGCAAATTGGGATGGGGCTTGGATTTGCCCCATTGTTCACAATGAACTCTTCCTCTTTGTGAATGGGCTGAATCCAGAAGCAGCAGAAATTATTTATTTATTGGGATATTACATAGTTACATAGTTAGTCTGGCTGAAAAAAGACAAAATCCAGTTCAACCACTAAAAAAAAAGTTATAATCCTACACCCACAGTTGATCCAGAGGAAGGCAAAAAGCCCAGCAAAGCACGATCCAATTTGCTCCTGCAGGGAAAAAAATTTCTTCCTGATCCCCCGAGAGGCAATCGGATATTCCCTGGATCAACTTTACCTATAAATGTTAGTGTGACGAACGCAGGATCGCTGTCACCAACATGTGACGATCCCACCGCTGCCACCAATATGTCACGATCGCAGCGTCAGACCCCAGACCTTCTCACCAAACTCATGACTGAAGGACTGGCCGATCTAAAACCGCGATGTGACGTGCGTAACAACACCACGTCCAGCTGCACCCTGCACAACGATTTTCCAGCTAATGGACTACAATCTATGTACCTGCAGCCTGGACGCTATTGTTACTGGGTCAGGTTAATTACGCAATTAACCCTTCACACTGCCACCACCTCCTTTTTATACAGAGAAAGAGGAAACTTGGCGTTGTCAGCTATAACATTATAATGATTGCAATAATCGTCTGCATAACCCGGTCATTGACACAAGCCGGTTATACAGAGAGTTAAAGCAACAGTAGCGTCTTTTTAACCACTTGAGCTCCAGAGGATTTACCCCCCTTAATGACCACGCCTCTTTTTGCTACTCGGCGCTGCACTAATTCAACTGATAATTGCGCGGTCATGCAATGCTGCACCCAAATGAAATTTACGTCTTTTTTCACACAAATAGAGCTTTCTTTCGGTGGTATTTGATCACCTGTGCGCTTTTTATTTTTCACGCTATAAACAAAAAAAGGACAAAAATTTTGAAGAAAAACAATATTTTTTACTTTCAGCTATAAAAAATATATAGTAAACTCAAAGTTAGTTATAAATTTAGGCCAAAATGTATTCTGCTCCATGTTTTTGGTAAAAAAAATCCCAATAAGTGTATATTGATTGCTTTGTGTGACAGTTATAGCGTCTACAAACTATGGTATAGATCAGGGGTGGGCAAACTTTTTGACTTGAGGGCCGCAATGGGTTCATATATTGGACCCGGGGGCCGGACCAAGAGTAGATGAATGATGTGTATGTGTCATCCATAGTAAGTATAGTAATAATCTCCCATAGTAAGCATAGTAATTAATCCCCCATATAGTAATTCATCCCCCCTATAGTATTTCATCCCCCATATAGTAATTAATCCCCCATATAGTAATTCATCCCCCATAGTAATTCATCCCCCATATAGTAATTCGTCCCCCATATAGTAATTCATCCCCCATAGTAATTCATCCCCCATATAGTAATTCATCCCCCATAGTAATTCATCCCCCATATAGTAATTCATCCCCCATAGTAATTCATCCCCCATATAGTAATTCATCCCCCATAGTAATTCATCCCCCATATAGTAATTCATCCCCCCTATAGTAATTCATCCACCATAGTAATTCACCCCCCATATAGTAATTCATCCCCCATATAGTAATTCATCCCCATATAGTAATTCATCCCCCATAGTAATTCATCCCCCATATAGTAATTCATCCCCCATATAGTAATTCATCCCCCATATAGTAATTCATCCCCAATAGTAATTCATACCACATAGTAATTCATCCCCCATATAGTAATTCGTCCCCCATATAGTAATTCATCCCCCATAGTAATTCATCCCCCATAGTAATTCATCCCCCATATAGTAATTCATCCCCCATATAGTAATTCATCCCCCATAGTAATTCATCCCCCATATAGTAATTCATCCCCCATAGTAATTCATCCCCCATATAGTAATTCATCCCCCCTATAGTAATTCATCCACCATAGTAATTCATCCCCCATATAGTAATTCATCCCCATATAGTAATTCATCCCCCATAGTAATTCATCCCCCATATAGTAATTCATCCCCCATAGTAATTCATCCCCCATATAGTAATTCATCCCCCATAGTAATTCATCCCCCATATAGTAATTCATCCCCCATATAGTAATTAATCCCCCATATAGTAATTCATCCCCAATAGTAATTCATCCCACATAGTAATTCATCCCCCATATAGTAATTCGTCCCCCATATAGTAATTCATCCCCCATAGTAATTCATCCCCCATATAGTAATTCATCCCCCATAGTAATTCATCCCCCATAGTAATTCATCCCCCATATAGTAATTCATCCCCCATAGTAATTCATCCCCCATATAGTAATTCATCCCCCATAGTAATTCATCCCCCATAGTAATTCATCCCCCATATAGTAATTCATCCCTCATATAGTAATTCATCCCCCATATAGTAATTCATCCCCCATATAGTAATTAATCCCCCATATAGTAATTCATCCCCCATATTAATTCATCCCCCATATTAAGTCCCCAAGTCCCCCCTGTGTCAATTCACTTACCTTTGCTCCGCGCGTTCCTCTCGCCGTGTTCCTACGCCGTTCCGGTGTAGCATGAAAATCTGTCTCCTATGAGGATCTGTCCCCCTCGACGTATCTGCGCATGTGCCAGTTTAAGGCATTAGCAGCCGATCGGCGATCTCCGGCACATGCGCAGATACGTCGAAGGGGACAGATCCTCACAGGAGACAGATTTTCATGCTGCACCGGTCTTCAGGGCGGACTGTGAGAGGAGCCTAGCGGGAGCCTAGCTCCGCGGGCCGGATTAAAAGGTCCGCCGGGCCGTATACGGCCCGCGGGCCGTAGTTTGCCCATTGCTGGTATAGATAATAGAATTTACACCATTTTTCTGCTATACAGCGCTGCGCTAGTTTAACGGTCATGCAATATGGTACATAAATGAAATTTACATCCTTTTTTTCCCACAAATTGAGCTTTCTTTCGGTGGTATTTGATTGCCTGTGGGTTTTTTATTTTTTGCGCTATAAAAAAAAAAGGCTGACAATTTTGAGGAAAAAAAAACAATATTTTGGACTTTTTGCTATAAAACATGTCCAGTAAAAAAAAATGCAAAAATCAAATTTAGTCATAAATTTCTGCCAAAATGCATTCTGCGACATGTCTTTGCTAAAAAAAAACCCAATACGTGTAAATTAATTGGTTTACGTGAAAGTTATAGCGTTTACAAATGGCGGGAAAGATACTGGGATTTTTAGTTTTTTTTTATACTAATAATGGCGGCGATCAGCGAATTATGGTGGCGATCAGGGACTTATGGCAGTGACCAGTGACTTATGGCGGGACTGCGGCGGACATTCTGACATTGGGGGGTACTGACTTGGGGTCACTGACATCCCCAAAAACACTAATACAGTGATCAGTGCAAAAAAA
Source organism: Staurois parvus (assembly GCF_062004578.1). Taxonomy (NCBI): domain Eukaryota; kingdom Metazoa; phylum Chordata; class Amphibia; order Anura; family Ranidae; genus Staurois; species Staurois parvus. The sequence goes on along the minus strand of NW_028319587.1, from coordinate 57,579 downwards.
AAAAAACTGACACTGTACTAATGGCAATGGGGAGGAAGGGGTTAACTTTATTTAGCAGGGAAGGGTTATAGGAGTGAGGGGAGTGTTTTACTAGGGGGCGGGGTGTGTACTGGGCGGGACAAGGCTGATCGAGAAAGAGAAACTGTTCTTTCTCGATGAGCTCATCCTCGAGCTGACAGGGAAGTGACAGACAGCATAGCTACTGCAGCTGTGCTGTCTGTCACTGTTTGCCGCCGATCGCTGGGACATAGCCGCTAAGGAGCAGCTGTGACCCGGCGACTGACATCTGCGGCGGTGATCCGCAGGACAAATAGGGCGGCGGCGCGCCTCGTGCGCGCCCCCTATTTGTTTACAAAACACACGTTTTAAAACGTGGTTTTGCCTGTGAGTGCCGCCCTGCCACCGTATATGTACAGTGGCAGGGCGGCAAGTGGTTAAAGGCAGGGATTCATAAATTGCAATACAGAGCTATAGAAACAGTTCAACACTTTTAGAAAGTAAGATTTATTACCAAAAGGTTAGAAGGGTGCAGTACAAATATTTACAGAAAGAAGATGTAACCAATATATATATATAAATATACAGAGCATAACAGCACAGCAAACAGATAACAGGAAGAAGTTTAGGGAAATAAGTACTTGCCAAATAAATGCCAGGGGTTAAGCAGCTTCAAGTTTCATGAGCTTCAGGTTGATTTGCTTCTTGTCTCTACTGCCAATTCCATTGACTCATCGCAGGAGACTTTGCTTTCTGTCTGCAGATCTTGCATCGCAGACCGTTATATCTCTCTAACTCCCCTCAAGAAGGGAGAAAGCTCTCCTTATCTAAGACAATCGCACTGGAATTTTCCTATCACGGCCAAACCAATACCTTATTTGGCAAAAGGATTATTAGGCAGGCTCAGCATCATATGCTGCTTGCATTCCTGAGGGAGGGACATGAGGAGATACATGAAACCTCCAGGTGCTCGCATAGGAGTTCAAGAGAAATACAAAAATGCAGAGGTTTAGGAGCAAAATGAAGGACCGCGCCCATCTCTGTATGCATGATTGTGACAGTTAGTACTTGCAATTTGTTGCCAAGACACCAACAAACACACGGTGTCATTGGTTTCTCCATGGCCTCTGGCATCTTAGCATCCCGCTGGCTTGTAAACAAGCCGGTGGGCATTCCAAGTGATGTCATTGACCAAATATGGCTTTTACCAAATTTGGTCAATGACATCAGCCACTATTCTTTACATTCAATGGCGGACCATTGTAGACGTTGTCATTCAAGGAGACGGCTGGGAGAAGATCATCATACATGGCCAGCGTTTTTCTATTGGTGGGTCATCAGGATCACTCAGAATTATGATTAACATTTGTAACGGAACAGGCCCAGACGACGCTTGAGTACTTCCGTTAGAATACCGCTTCTCCGTCTGAATGCCGACCATACAAGACTAGACGACACCAGTCTTGAAGTAAACCAGGAGGTAAACTAGTTTATTTGAGCACAGATACAAGATATATACACTCAGGGGACAATCTCCCCTCCCTGCATAATGACACAGGGCGGGGCAATCTACATTTAGTAACAAGAGACACACAGGTATTCAAACTTCACACCAGCAGACAGTCCCAACAGGAGGGAGGGCTGCTGGAGACACCCCCCCCCCACTAAGCTAATACACATAAACACATACATCCCATAATAGTTTGCTCCCAAGCAAGACAAACAATAGAACAATGGGATGCAACCACATAACATCAAACAATCAACAACCCCCACCCCAATATCAGGACAGATCACCCTGTACCCCTAAAAGGCACATCCCTTTTGAGAACGTACGTTTTGTACGAAACGCGTTAAGGAGGAGCCCCGCAAGCAGTGATGTCATGTAGGTCCGGCGGCCATCTTTGATACCAGCTGGGCAGTGTATCCAGCAGCTGTTTAGCTGCATGTCATTGTATTTGAGGATTTACCATTACTATTACTTGTGTTTTCTGGATCATTTAATAAATGGTTCATTAAGCATACTACACTATGGGCACTATACTTTCTTGCTCTGCACCGAGCATCTAATTCCCCAGGACCCCCCAGGTGACCATCCCAGGGCTCAGAAGAGAGAGACCTACATCAGACCCCACCACAGCTTACCTTTAAGGGGACCTCTGATTGACATCCTATCGCCCAGACCCATAAGGAGGAGGTTTACACATACCAGGCTGCGTCTTATTCCACCCTAAGAGGGGACCTCTGGCTGTCTGATTAATTGCGCATTTTTAATGCGCCTCTGGTGAGTGTGCATTTCTACTATTATTTCGCACATCACTGGATTACCTGCTTCCACTGGGAGAATAAGAGTCACCTATTCTGTAGCTGCACCTTTGCCGAACTTTCAACTTATCATCTTAATATTATTTATACGTGTTGATGTCATATATGAGCAGCTTATTATAGTCTCGAGGGATTTGTATGGTTATCTGTTTGATATCTCTATCTGCACTACTTCATTGGACACTATTTGATTATCCTTAGTATTGACATTTCTGTGCAGATCATGTATTTACTTTATACATTTTGGCATTTACTTTGGTTTTAGTACCGCACTTTAACCCTGTGCAGGTTATGCGACTATATTGGTAATTTTATGCGTATTTGCCATTTATCACGTTTAGCGCTGCACTACATTTTTTACTTGCACTTCATGCAAATTGGGTGCATGCTTAGCTTTTACCAATCATGGCCAGGGCTGCTGTTAGAAACCATGGGGCCCCATACAGCCAACAGCCCCCCCCCCCCCAAAAAAAAACAACAACAAAAAACAGTTCACTATGTTTCAGTTATGAATGAACACAGTGAGTGACTGATACCAAACACGCATTGTGTTTGTTCAGGAAAGGGGCTGGTAAACGTCCTTTCCCCAACTCTCTATCCAGAAGGATCCTATTGAGTGGTTGCAGCTGCTGGTGGGAAGGAGAGGAGGGAAGCCAGCAGAACTGTGGGGGTGGGGGGTGCATAGGGAGACTTGGGTAGCTGGGAGAGACATATGGTGCACAGTGAGGGTGAGGAATTTGGGGGAGGTCAATTATTGGAACTGATCCCCTGTATGACTCTCTCTGCAGCAGCTGAAAGCCATCGGGAGGGAGAGGAGAAGAAGCCGTCTTTCAGCTGCTGCAGAGAGAGTCATACAGCAGATCGGTTCCAGTAATTGCCCCCCCGCCATGTCGATCACCTTCCCTGCCCACATCAGATTCACCCAGCTGCCTGGGCCCCGTACAGGAGGACTAATGGTACCCCTTTTCCACAGTCGTGATCAGGGGCAGACTGACAACTCATGGGGCCTCCGGACAATAGGGGTCATGGGGCCCCTGTGTCCTTGCCCAAACTCAAAAAAGCCTATGTAAAAAGGTACCAGGGGCATCTCATGGGGCCCCCTACTGACCCCGGGCCCTTGGGCAGTGCCCGAGTTTCCAAATGGTCAGTCCGCCCCTGGTCCTGATCATGGTACTCAGGGGTTGGATTGCTGTGCAGAGCCAGCCCACATGGAGCTAAAGTGGGTTGGGCCTGCTGCTGACACATATGCTAATAGCTTGTCCTTCAAGGGAGACTACAGTATTGTTCACACCCCACCACTAGTGTCAGGATGTCATGTGTTGTCACTCAGACAGCAGAGAGCACTACCAGGATCAACAGGTATTTGGAATGATCTGCAGGGGGATAACAAAATGTCAAATACAAATGAGGGGGGAATGTTTTCTGCTGAACAACATATTGATCTCTAACTTGTGCCTATAGTTCCTCATAACCACTGGAACTCCTTGTGAGAACAATGGTCCCTATCTCCAGTGTGCTGCGGCTCTAATACATTGATAACAAAAAAGTACTTGCCACATATTTTACTCTTAAAAGAGAAGTATGGCTTTAAGAAAAAAAAAATCCAGATGCGGCATCTGTCCTCCGCTGGGTCTAAGATGGAGAAGGGCGCAATCAAAGACCGCTGATTGCTCAGTTCTTAGTCTTCATTGGAGCACCGGGCTGGGGAGGGAGTAGGAGCGACTCGCTAAGAGGCTGAGCCAGGGGCCAGTCTAGGTATATGGGTGAACCCCGACTTTAAAGTGACGTCAACCGACAGCGGGCTTTAGCCTGTTGTCAGCTGAAAATGGGTCACAGGACTGCAGAATGAAGAGCACTTCTGTGATTCATAGGAGCTTTGGCTATACGTTTACTTTAAGGCAACCTGATAGCATTCATGTAGAATATAAAATGTGTTGATTGGGATGGTTTTACCACATGTGTCACTGACACAGACCCCCTCCACCCACCAATGCCCCCTATGTCACTGGCACAGACCCCCTCCACCCTCCAATGCCCCCTATATCACTGACACAGACCCCCTCCGCCCTCCAATGCCCCCTATGTCACTGACACAGACCCCCTCCACCCTCCAATGCCCCCTATATCACTGACACAGACCCTCTTGGCCCTCCAATGTCCCCTATGTCACTGACACAGACCCCCTCAACCCTCCAATGCCCCTTATGTCACTGACACAGACCCTCTCTGCCCTCCAATGCCCCCTATGTCACTGACACAGACCCCCTCCACCCTCCAATGCCCCCTATATCACTGACACAGACCCCCTCTGCCCTCCAATGCCCCCTATGTCACTGACACAGACCCCCTCCACCCTCCAATGCCCCCTATATCACTGACACAGACCCTCTTGGCCCTCCAATGTCCCCTATGTCACTGACACAGACCCCCTCAACCCTCCAATGCCCCTTATGTCACTGACACAGACCCTCTTTGCCCTCCAATGCCCCCTATGTCACTGACACAGACCCCCTCCACCCTCCAATGCCCCCTATGTCACTGACACAGACCCCCTCCGCCCTCCAATGCCCCCTATGTCACTGACACAGACCCCCTCCACCCTCCAATGCCCCTTATGTCACTGACACAGACCCCCTCAACCCTCCAATGCCCCCTATATCACTGACATATACCTCTCCACCCTCCAATGCCCCTAATGTCACTGACATATACCTCTCCCCCCTTTAACACCCCCTATGGTACTAACACAAACCCCTCTACCCTCTAATACTGCCTATGTCTTTGACACAGACCCCCTCCACCCTCCAATGCCCCCTACCCTCCTCCCTCCATCCTCCAAAACCTCCTATATCATTGACTTATACCTCTCCATCCTCTAATGCCCCCTTGTCACTGACACAAACCCCCTCTACCGTCCAATGCCCACCGTGTCACTGACTAAGACCCCTCCACCATCCAATACTTCCTTTGCCACTGACATATACCTCTCGACCCTTCAACACCCCCTATGTCACTGACAAAGACCCCTCCACCCTCCAACACCTCCTATGTCACTGACAAAGACCCCTCCACCCTCCAGCACCTCCTATGTCACTGACAAAGACCCCTCCACCCTCCAACACCTCCTATGTCACTGACAAAGACCCCTCCACCCTCCAGCACCTCCTATGTCACTGACAAAGACCCCTCCACCCTCCAGCACCTCCTATGTCACTGACAAAGACCCCTCCACCCTCCAGCACCTCCTATGTCACTGACAAAGACCCCTCCACCCTCCAACACCTCCTATGTCACTGACACAGACCCCTCCACCCCCCAGCACCTCCTATGTCACTGACACAGACCCCTCCAACACCTTCTATGTCACAGACACAGACCCCTCCAACACCTTCTATGTCACAGACACAGACCCCTCCACCCTCCAACACCTCCCATGTCACTGACACAGACCCCTCCACCCTCCAGCACCACCTATGACACTGACACAGACCCCTCCACCCTCCAGCACCACCTATGACACTGACACAGACCCCTCCACCATCCAATACCTCCTATGTCACTGACACAGACCCCTCCACCCCCCAGCACCTCCCATGTCACTGACACAGACCCCTCCACCCTTTAACAACTCCCATGTCACCGACACAGACCCCTCCACCCTCCAACACCTCCCATGTCACTGACACAGACCCCTCCACCATCCAATACCTCCTATGTCACTGACACAGACCCCTCCACCCTCCAACACCTCCTATGTCACTGACACAGACCCCTCCACCATCCAACACCTCCTATGTCACTGACACAGACCCCCCACCGTCCAACACCTCCCATGTCACTGACACAGACCCCCTCCACCCTCCAACACCTCCTATGTCACTGACACAGACCCCTCCACCCTCCAACACCTCCTATGTCACTGACACAGACCCCTCCACCATCCAATACCTCCCATGTCACTGACACAGAGCCCCCACCCTTCAACACCTTCCATGTCACTGACACAGACCCCTCCACCCTCCAACACCTCCTATGTCACTGACACAGACCCCTCCACCATCCAGTACCTCCCATGTCACTGACACAGAGCCCCCACCCTTCAACACCTTCCATGTCACTGACACAGACCCCTTCACCATCCAACACCTCCTATGTCACTGACACAGACCCCTCCACCCTCCAACACCCCCCATGTCACTGACACAGACCCCTCCACCATCCAACACCTCCCATGTCATTGACACAGACCCCTCCACCCTCCAACACCTCCTATGTCACTGACACAGACCCCTCCACCCTCATGCACCTCCCATGTCACTGACACAGACCCCTCCACCATCCAATACCTCCCATGTCACTGACACAGACCCCCCCACCCTCCAACACCTCCCATTTCACTGACACAGACCCCTCCACCCTCCAACACCTCCCATGTCACTGACACAGACCCCTCCACCCTCCAATACCTCCCATGTCACTGACACAGACCCCTCAACTCTCCAACACCTCATATGTCACTGACACAGACCCCTCCACCATCCAATACCTCCCATGTCACTGACACAGACCCCTCCACCCTCCAATACCTCCCATGTCACTGACACAGACCCCCCACCCTCCAACACCTCCCATGTCACTGACACAGACCCCTCCACCCTCCAACACCTCCCATGTCACTGACACAGACCCCTCCACCTTCCAACACCTCCTATGTCACTGACACAGACCCCTCCACCATCCAACACCTCCCATGTCACTGACACAGACCCCTCCACCATCCAACACCTCCCATGTCACTGACACAGACCCCTCCACCATCCAACACCTCCCATGTCACTGACACAGACCCCTCCACCATCCAACACCTCCCATGTCACTGACACAGACCCCTCCACCATCCAACACCTCCTATGTCACTGACATAGACCCCTCAGACCTCCAACACCTCCCATGTCACTGACACAGACCCCTCCACCATCCAACACTCCCTACACTGGAGAAACCCACTTGTTGGTGGGACTTTTAAGGCACACATTAGAAGAAAAAAAGAAAGAATGTTCTAACAAATTACAGTGAAAAGAGAACCATATTTTATTTATACAATCTTAGAAAAAAGACATATAGTTACACATTGTGACGGTACACCAGACGTGATTTTACAATAATTAGATGAAGATCAGTCATGCGTGTATTTGTACTTGACGCGTTTCGAGACCAATCACGATCTCTTCTTCAGAAGTGCTCAAAAAACATGACGCATAGCCCCATACAGGGGCGGAGAGTATACAACAATCCGCCAATTGATTAAAACTATTAAATGGATGTAGCCAGTAATTCCATGATCCCCACACGGCAAAAGTGGAAAGGAGAAAGAAATGTGTGAAGAAACACAGCCTCTGCTCCGTTTATCTTCTGAAGGGGTCCCTCCACAGTCACCAAAGGGCAACCACAAGGCTGCGTTATCATCAAGATTGTTACAGATGATATGGGGGTGCAACTGTGGCAAGGAACACCCAAGATGAAAATAATAATATATAATGATGACCCAGCATCCAAATCCCAGGAAGGAAAGGAATCTCTCCGGTGTTCTATGGTGGGCAGGGGCGGACTGACAACTCATGGGGCCCCCGGGCAATAGGGGATCATGGGGCCCCTGTGTCCTTGCCCAAACTCATAAAAGGCTATGAAAAAGGTACCATGGGCATCTCATGGGGCCCCCTACTGACCCCGGGCCCTCGGGCAGTGCCCGAGTTTCCAAATGGTCAGTCCGCCCCTGATGGTGGGTCCACTGGAAAGAGGGCACCACGGCTGAATAAGCAAAAGGCTTATTGAATGCTGGGTCATCATTATTATTATTTTTTCATCTTGGATGTTCCTTGCCACCATTGCACCCCCATGTAACCATACATAGAAAACGCCCTTCCAGCAATAGAAACAAGCAGCAGGGTGCAGCTCTCACATTATCAGTCCATAGAGGTCCTTCTTGTGGGAATAAGGCCTGACAGTGCCTTATTCCCACATGGCTGTGAGTGCTCATCTGTGTGTTGGCAGGGGGCAGCCCCTTGTCAGTTGGGGAGATCGCCGCACTTACATTGCCTAGTTAATTTTTTTTTTTTAGTTCAGTCGGCTGTATTGCATGAAGAAAACCTCCCAGTGTGTACCCAGTTTAACCTCCTTAGTGGTATTCCCGAGTGTAGCTCGGGGTAAAATTTGAGTACCAAGAGCGGTAACCCCCCCGAGCTACACTCGGGCTTACCATGCGGTGTTGCTCAGGGGGTCCCTGCAGCACTTACCTTGTCCTTCGCTCCCACGATGTGTCCCTTGCAGCGTCCCCGGCCATCTCCTCCAGCCGATGCCGGCATCCGGCTTCCGTGTTCGTCGGGACGTACGGGCGCCGGAACCGGCGGCAAATTTGAAATTTTTAAAAAATGTCACTTTTTTTAAAAATGATTATAACTTAGTAAAACATTGCTGTTTCAATGCATTTCACATACATATTGTCCCGAGTGCTTTGTCCGGCGCCCTGCCTGCATTTTGACTGTTCTTTCTGCCTGGAAACTGAGAAACATCCATGGCGTCCAAAAAGCGTCCCTTTAGGTCAGACGTGGTTTTAGACCGGCTAGAGAACAGCGATAGTAAATCAGAACCACTTGCAGAATTGAGTGATAATGATTGGTGGGGGAAATTCCTCATCAGACACTGAAAACGATTCTGCGACTCAGCTCAGCGATGTGCGAACTTGGCGCTATATTTCACATTTCAGTGTTTTTGGTTTGATTATATTATTGAATTACATTTATTATTATTATATTATTATTTTTTATGATTATTTATTAAATTATAATTTATGATTTCGTGTTTCAAATTTTATCCTCCCCGGGATGTTTACTAGACTCTTGTTTGGACAGATTTCAGTGAGTTATTCCTAAAAATTACAGACCTACAATAAAAAACTACATATTTCCATGCAAAAAAATGTACTGCTTTGAGCACAAAAAATCAGAAATAATCAGACCGCCACGGAGGTTAACTGCTGTTTCAAGATTTAATTTAAAGGAATGGCAGCCCATTTCTTTGGTCAATGTTCCTATCTTTCATTGATGCCCCCCCCCCCAGCTTACTTGTGAGGCAGTGGAAATCTTTATTCCATATAATGAGCAACTTTATTCAGCCACAGCAATTTATTAAGAAAAATCATCGGGGTTTGGTAACTTTACACCTCTGCATGATCGATTTTCTGATATGTCTCAATATACTGCAACATTTTTCAAATAGATACAGCTGTATTAAAAAAACAGTGGTGCTTCCTATCCAACTAGCCAGCAAATAGGTTTCCGACACATGAGCCAGCTAATTGTATTCTACATTAGTGATCATCCTGCACCGACCTATTGAACAGAGAAATGACCTCTGAAAACGTCAGCAAAAATGTAACAAAATTAGCTTCCTATTGCAATTAAGGCAAAATTATCTTGAAAAAGTTGACATTGCTGTATTGTCTCCCTTTTTATTGTAAAGAGCTGAGAAAACTGTTGGCGCCATATAAATCCTGTATAATAGCATGATAATCACATGGCTTTGTTAATAAACAAACTTTCACCCCCTTCCAGTCCGGACACTTTCACCCCCTTCCAGTCCGGACACTTTCACCCCCTTCCAGTCCGGACACTTTCACCCCCTTCCAGTCCGGACACTTTCACCCCCTTCCTGTCCAGGCCAATTTTCAGCTTTCAGTGCTATCACACTTTGAATGACAATTGCGCGGTCATGCAACACTGTACCCATATGATTTTTTGTAGCATTTTTTTGAGACAGATAAAGCTTAATTTTGGTGGTATTTATTCACCACTGGAATTTTTTTTTTTTTTGCTATATAAATGAAAAAGTCCATAAATTTTGAAAAAAGCGTTTTTCTTATCAAATTTTTCAAATAAATAATATTTCATCATAAATCTTGGCCAAAATAAATTCAGTTATCTTTTTCGTAAAAAAAAAATAACCCAAATTAGTTTACAACCAAAAATTATAATTTTTAAATGTATTTTTTATATTTTTATTTTATATTTTTATATTATTTATGGGGTTTTTTTTCTACATACTTACATACTGTCACCCTAGCAGTACAGTGTCACCATGGTGACACTGTACTACTTGTTGGGGTTGATGAAGGTTTTTTTTTTTTTTTTTTTTTACACTGATTGCTTTTACACCCATAAAGGCTGTAAAGTCAATAATTTCTCCTCTCTGGCTGCATTCTTGCAGTCATTGAGAACTACTGTGTGAGCTGTGATTGGTCACAACTTGTCACATGGTACAAGGCTGTTGTGAATAGCCCTGTACCATGTGACCTCTGTGATCATTCACAGATTTCACACGTAGTAAGCAATGATGTCAGAAGCGACATCTTGCTTACTACTCTGCATGTGGTCACTGATTGGCCAATCAGTGATCACATGATCGGGACCTCGCACAGAGGTCCCGTACGATGATCGGTGTTCCACTGTGTCCAGAGGACACAGTGGGCACCGGACAGTGGTGCTGCGCGCTCCCAGAGAGCGCGCACAGTCCATAATGGCAGGCGCCATTTATGAAAGGCAACCCGCCCCTGGACAGCCACCGTCCGGCCGTTTATATACAGTGGCCAGACAGCAAGTGGTTAAAAGTGCACTCCATGTGCATATAGAATGAAATACTTTACTTTTTAAATCCATTTCCATTTCTCAGCTAATGAGGAACCACAAGAACAGGTCCAGGATGGCCATTTAAAACCCGTTCCAGCCTCCACCGCCTTCATTTCCCATGCAGTTGATGGGAGCCCACCATCATTGCTGAAATTATGGCAAGTTTTTCTAATTTATTTGCCATTAATTGGATATTAAATTTGCTTATCCCTATAGTAGAGTACCGGGATCATTCTTTGGACGGACCATGAAAAGCTAGATCCCAGTGTTTGCCCTCTTCTGCCTGTTGGGCAAGATGTACCGTAAAAGTAATGACATCAGATCCCGGCTCTATAGAATACGGGCAGACGTCTGTCTTTCTGTTTATGGTCAGCTTCAGTTTTGCCACAACACACCAAGCTGTATATGTACTTCACAAACTTTGAGGACCCGCAATAATAGATAACAGGGTCCAGACAACAGCTAATGCTACTAATAGTGAAAGACATGATATAGGCAAAATACATAGAGTCTCCAAAAGGCTTATTGATGTTCAGATAATTAAGCAAAAAAAAGGTGTTGGTCGGGCCAAAGCAAATAATAAATTCAAAAAGCACTGTGATACAAAGGCACACGGATCGGGACTTTTTAAAGGTGCTTTCGATTTTTGGTGAGCTCAGACTTCGGATGGTTCCGGCGTAACAGAAAATTGTAACAATAAAAGGCAACAAAAAGAAAATTGAGATATAAGCAGTGAAATAATGAAAGTAAATGGTCTCAAAGCCTTTATGTGCCGTCGTATCATAGCAAACTGTGATGTTCAGTTGGTCGATGCGAACAGTTAGTTGGCTTATAAGAAGCGGCACAGCGCTGGCGATGGAAACCATCCAGATGAAAAGACAAACATACCAGGCTCTGCTCACGGTGCGCCATAGGAGAGATTGCATAGGATAGACCACGCTCAGGAAGCGGTCCACGCTGATACTGGTCATCAGCAGGATGGAGCAGTTCATGTTGCAGAAAGATACAACAGTCACAAAGCGGCACATTCCTTCTCCCATCACCCAATGGTTTCCTGAGGATCGGTAAATGATTTCAAAAGGCATCAAGACAACTAAGAGGATGTCGGCAACAGCCAAGTTCAGCATGAATACCACAGCCGGTGTCTTCACTTGAATTTTGCACAGGAATATCATGATTGCTGTTAAGTTCAAAGGCAGCGATATGAGGAACACAACCGTATAAACCGCAGGTGCAAATTTAGTCAACCAAGGACTGCGGAGATAAGCTAAAACATCTTCTGAAATGGAGGTCCGGTTGGTTTCATCACCCGTTCTAGCATCTAAAAAAAAACAACAAGAATTTAACTGAAGTTACTGAATTCGGTCCCATTATCTATACTACAATGAAATCTCAAACACAACAAAGCATTGGGATAGCTAGGGTACAGGATTTAGAGATAAGTGGCAACATGAGGCTGTAAGGAAAGTACTCCTCCAACATAGTAGAATGGCTACCCTTTGGTTGGATGGCTCATTGAGGTGGGCATCCAGCAGAGTTGAAAATTGGGCTGGCCACTTGGACTACCATCAGATTTTGGCAGAACTTCCATTAGGGCACATTTTAACTACGGATCATACGGCTCTATAGCAGAGGGTGATGGGACCACCATTGACCTCTCTACTGTCATTGATCTTAAAGCGTAACTACGATTGCTGTTATTTTCAAAGTCAGCGATATGAGGAAGACAACCATATAAACCGGTTGCTGTTATGTTCAAAGGCAGCGATATGAGGAACACAATCGTATAAACCGATTGCTGTTATGTTCAAAGGCAGCGATATGAAGAACACAACCGTATAAACCAAAGGTGCAAATTTAGTCAACCAAGGACTGCGGAGACAAGCTAAAACTTCTTCTGAAATGGAGGTCCGGTTGGTGTCATCACCCGTTCTAGCATCTTAAAAAAACAACAAAAATGTAACTCAACTGACTGAATTTGTTCCCATTATCTATACTACAATGAAATCTCAAACACAACTAAGCATTGGGATAGCTAGGGTACAGAATTTAGAGGTAAGTGGTGACATGATGCTGTAAGGAAAGTTCTTCTCCAGCATAGTAGATTGGCTACCCTTTGGTTGGATGGCTCATTGAGGTGGGCACCCAGCAGAGTTGAAAATTGGTCTGGCCACTTGGATTACCATCAGATTTTGGCAGAACTTCCATTAGGGCACATTTTAACTACGGATCATATGGCTCTATAGCAGAGGGTGATGGGACCACCATTGAGCTCTCTACTGTTATTGATCTTAAAGCGTAACTACGATTGCTGTTATGTTCAAAGGCAGCAATATGAGGAACACAACCGTATAAACCGAAGGTGCAAATTTAGTCAACCAAGGACTGCGGAGACAAGCTAAAACTTCTTCTGAAATGGAGGTCCGGTTGGTGTCATCACCCGTTATAGCATCTAAAAAAAACAACAAAAATGTAACTCAAGTGACTGAATTTGTTCCCATTATCTATACTACAATGAAATCTCAAACACGACAAAGCATTGGGATAGCTAGGGTACAGGATTTAGAAGTAAGTGGCGACATGAGGCTGTAAGGAAAGTACTTCTCCAGCATAGTAGATTGGTTGGATGGCTCATTGAGGTGGGCATCCAGCAGAGCTGAAAATTGGGCTGGTCACTTGGACTACCATCAGATTTTGGCAGAACTTCCATTAGGGCACATTTTAATTATGGATCATATGGCTCTATAGCAGAGGGTGATGGGACCACCATTGACCTCTCTACTGTCATTGATCTTAAAGCGTAACTACGATTGCTGTTATTTTCAAAGTCAGCGATATGAGGAAGACAACCATATAAACTGGTTGCTGTTATGTTCAAAGGCAGCGATATGAAGAACACAACCGTATAAACCAAAGGTGCAAATTTAGTCAACCAAGGACTGCGGAGATAAGCTAAAACTTCTTCTGAAATGGAGGTCCGGTTGGTGTCATCACCCGTTCTAGCATCTTAAAAAAACAACAAAAATGTAACTCAACTGACTGAATTTGTTCCCATTATCTATACTACAATGAAATCTCAAACACAACTAAGCATTGGGATAGCTAGGGTACAGGATTTAGAGGTAAGTGGCGACATGATGCTGTAAGGAAAGTTCTTCTCCAGCATAGTAGATTGGCTACCCTTTGGTTGGATGGCTCATTGAGGTGGGCATCCAGCAGAGCTGAAAATTGGGCTGGTCACTTGGACTACCATCAGATTTTGGCAGAACTTCCATTAGGGCACATTTTAATTATGAATCATATGGCTCTATAGCAGAGGGTGATGGGACCACCATTGACCTCTCTACTATTATTGATCTTAAAGCCTAACTACGATTGCTGTTATATTCAAAGGCAGCGATATGAGGAACACAACCGTATAAACCGAAGATGTAAATTTAGTCAACCAAGGACTGCGGAGATAAGCTAAAACTTCTTCTGAAACGGAGGTCCGGTTTGTTTCATCACCCGTTCTAGCATCTAAAATAACAACAAAAATGTAACTCAAGTGACTGAAATTGTTCCCATTATCTATACTACAATGAAATCTCAAACACAACTAAGCATTGGGATAGCTAGGGTACAGGATTTAGAGGTAAGTGGCGTAAGGAAAGTTCTTCTCCAGCATAGTAGATTGGCTACCCTTTGGTTGGATGGCTCATTGAGGTGGGCACCCAGCAGAGTTGAAAATTGGGCTGGCCAGTTGGACTACCATCAGATTTTGGCAGAACTTCCATTAGGGCACATTTTAACTACGGATCATATGGCTCTATAGCAGGGGGTGATGGGACCACCATTGACCTCTCTACTGTTATTGATCTTAAAGCCTAACTACAATTGCTGTTATGTTCAAAGGCAGCGATATGAGGAACACAACCGTATAAACCAAAGGTGCAAATTTAGTCAACCAAGGAATGCGGAGATAAGCTAAAACATCTTCTGAAATGGAGGTCCGGTTGGTCTCATCTCCAGTTCTAGCATCTAAAAAACACAACAAGAATTTAACTGAATTGACTGAATTTGGTCCCATTATCTATACTACAATGAAATCTCAAACACAACTAAGCATTGGGATAGCTAGGGTACAGGATATAGAGATAAGTGGCGACATGAGGTTGTAAGGAAAGTACTTCTCCAGCATAGAAGAATGGCTACCCTTTGGTTGGATGGCTCATTGAGGTGGGCATCCAGCAGAGTTGAAAATTGGGCTGGCCAGTTGGACTACCATCAGATTTTGGCAGAACTTCCATTAGGGCACATTTTAACTACGGATCATATGGCTCTATAGCAGAGGGTGATGGGACCACCATTGACCTCTCTACTGTTATTGATCTTAAAGCGTAACTACGATTGCTGTTATGTTCAAAGGCAGCGATATGAGGAACACAACCATATAAACCAAAGGTGCAAATTTAGTCAACCAAGGACTGCGGAGATAAGCTAAAACTTCTTCTGAAATGGAGGTCCGGTTGGTGTCATCACCCGTTATAGCATCTAAAAAAAACAACAAAAATGTAACTCAAGTGACTGAATTTGTTCCCATTATCTATACTACAATGAAATCTCAAACACAACAAAGCATTGGGATAGCTAGGGTACAGGATTTAGAAGTAATTGGCGACATGAAGCTGTAAGGAAAGTACTTCTCCAGCATAATAGATTGGTTGGATGGCTCAATGAGGTAGGCATCCAGCAGAGCTGAAAATCGGGGCTGGTCAGTTGGACTACCATTAGATTTTGGCAGAACTTCTATTAGGGCACATTTTAACTATGGATCATTTGGCTCTATAGCAGAGGGTGATGGGACCACCATTGACCTCTCTACTGTTATTGATCTTAAAGCCTAACTACGATTGCTGTTATGTTCAAAGGCAGCGTTATAAGGAACACAACCGTATAAACCGAAGGTGCAAATTTAGTTAATCAAGGACTGCGGAGATAAGCTAAAACGTCTTCTGAAATGGAGGTCCGGTTTGTTTCATCACCCGTTCTAGCATCTTAAAAAAACAACAAAAATGTAACTCAAGTGACTCAATTTGTTCCCATTATCTATACTACAATGAAATCTCAAACACAACAAAGCATTGGGATACCTAGGGTACAGGATTTAGAGGTAAGTGGCTACATGAGGCTGTAAGGAAAGTTTTTCTCCAGCATAGTAGATTGGCTACCGTTTGACCTCTTTCCACCATTGACCTCTCTACTGTTATTGATCTTAAAGCGTAACTACACTGCATCAAAGCAACCCCCCCCCCCCCCACACACCACCACCAATCCATGTCGCCATGTTTTATTTTGCTGAGAAATCACACTAAAAATGCCCCCCCCCCCGAATTTCTGGCCATGGTCATCTTAAGAGATGGCAGATGATTCATGCAGCATTTACTTCCTGGAATCTGGTTGGTTGGAAGGTTTTCTTACTTTATTAAGAAATGGAGAAATGCTCCTTTTTATTGGTTGTTGGTGCAAAAGGATCCCCTTAAATTAGTGATTAGTGGGGGAAGGGCTCACTTATATTTATGGTCAGTCTAGAAGGGCCCTTTACATTGGTGACTAGTAGAGAATGGCCCCTTACATTGGTGTTCAATGAAGAAGTCCCTCCTTACATTGATAGTCAGTGGAGTAGGGTCCCTTTACATTGGGGGTCAGTGGAGAAGACTACCCTTACATTGATTATAAGTGGTTATTTTAACCCTGTTGCAAAGTCTGCCCCTTTTGTGTGAAAAAAATGTTACTTACACAAGATGCAGGAACATGGAAAATACACAATTCCTACAGAAACAAAAAGAACAGAGAGCTAACACTGCAACATTCTGTACATTAGAGACAATCAGAGCAAGCATTACACAGCCCAAGTGTCCTTTCAGTGGAAATCGTTATGTAGCACCCCCCCCCCGACACCTGAAAGGTAGGTGAAGTACAGAGTGGGCCAGCATCTCACCTCTGGGTGCAGTCCTCGGCAATAGTCCAAAATGTGTACAGATGGGCTCCAGTCACTTTGGGGGTACTAAAACAAAAGGAGTTTATTGACCCTAATTAAAAACTCCAGGGAGAGAGGGTAAGGGCACAGGACACCCATGGATATGCAGACTTCACAATACTGAACAAAAGTACTTACAGTCTTCACAGATGTAGAACGTTTAAGCCAGACAGACATTCTGTGACTGACATACTCATACCATCCCTTCAGAGCTCTGTACTGCGGCCAAACTCCTGTGTACATGCGCAGAAGTGACGTCATCACGGCTTGGCCATTCAAACAAGCCCGCAAACCCAGAAGGATGACCGGGTGAAGAAGGATGCCCTGTCAGCGGTGACAGCACACCACTGGAGAGCTTTGTTTTTAGGTACGTTTTTCATAATGTGCTCATATACGATCCATACTAGCTCATTATGTCATTACCTTGCAGGGAGAAGTTTTTTTTTTTTCCCAAAGAGTCTACTACCGCTTTAAATAAGTTCTTTGCTCTGTTTCTTTCATTCTTTGACCACAGTTCAGTAGGGAGCCTATGAGAAGGTTTATTTTATAGCATGCAAGTAGACTAGTAAGAAGTTATAGACCAGAAAACCCCATATAGTCATCCATTTATAACAGATCAATAGGCTGATGACTCTGTTGGGGTTTGTCATATTGCAAATAAAAACCCAAATGGATTGCATCCAAATGGAAAAGAGGTCATTCAAGCAGGGCCCTCAAATCCCTCTTGTATTGAACTGTATTGTTGCTGTATTGTCTCCCGTTATATTGTAAAGCGCTGAGCAGACTGTTGGCGCTATATAGATCCTGTATAATAATAATCCTAGGGCAACACAGGTTAATAGTATCAGTGTAGCTGGTCCCTTACATTAGCATCAGTAGGGAAGAGCCCCCTGCTTTGGTTTTTACTATGGAAGGGTTTTTTGCATTGGTCGTCAGTGGAGAAGGTATATTTACTTTGGTGGTCAGTAGAGAAGGGTGTCAGAAGAGAAGGCCACCTAACAAAGGTGTCAGTGGAGAAGGCCACCTTATTTTGGTATCACTAGAGGAGTGCCCCTTACATTGGTGTCAGTGGTAGAAGGCTCCACCTTCATTGGTGTTTGCGGAGAAGGACCCACTTACAGTGATGTCAGTAGAGAGGGGCCCTGTTACTTTGGTGGTCAGTGGTTTGTTAAAACCTGGTCAGCACCACTCTGTGAAATACACTGACTCGGTAGCAAAGACCCTGGCTCCGGAAGCCATTTCAAGATGCTGTAGCGTAGTGGGACCCCCTTAGAAGCCAGCAGTTGGAGATTTTTTCTGGACTTTTGTCCTGCAGCCAGGCACACAATCACAGTCACTCTTTGGCTCAGCAACAGTTTAGGGGATACTTTAGGTTGGGGAAGAATGGGATGCTCGAAAAAGAATTATGCAGAAGATGAGGATACTAGTTGCACTGTAGGCATAATGCTCGTAGGGGCCAGCAATGGACTTGGCTTAGTTGAAGCAGATGAAGGCACAAACTTCCTTTTTTAACCCCTTGGCGCCAGTGCCTCCCGGCCCTTTAAGGGTTTCAGAAGCCGGGAGGCGGGACTTGGTTTAGAGTCATGTGACTGCCATGACATGACGTCACGGCGGTCACATGATCGGGAAAGGTCCTGATCGAAAGAGGAGATCAGGACCTTTCCATGAGTACTGGACATGTGTGCTGGGAGCGAGCAGGGCGCACGCTCTCAGCACATATGTCTTTTTTTAATAGAATGCAAATGTGCGGCCGCTCGGCGTCTAGGCCCAGACGTCGGGAGGCCGCATATTTGCATTCGGCCGACGCCAAGAGGTTAAGCAGTTTGAGCAGAGTCTCTTTAACACAGATCAAGATGTACTGAGCTCTTCAGGATACCAGCCGGTATCCCCTTTACACACACAGCTGACTCTCTAGCACAGGGGTCTGCAACTTTTAAGACATAAAGAGCCACTTGGACCCGTTTCCGAAGGGAAAAAAAAGACTGGGAGCCGCAAAACCATTGCAACATTTAAAACAAATCCGACACTGCATATATTGTTTCTTACCTTAATGCTATATACAGGATCGTGCAGTTAGCTTCATCCCCCATATAGTAATTCATCCCCCATAGTAATTCATCCCCCATATAGTAATTCATCCCCCCTATAGTAATTCATCCCCCATAGTAATTCATCCCCCCTATAGTAATTCATCCCCCATAGTAATTCATCCTCCATAGTAATTCATCCCCCATAGTAATTCATCCCCCATATAGTAATTCATCCTCCATATAGTAATTCATCCTCCATAGTAATTCATCCCCCATATAGTAATTCATCCTCCATAGTAATTCATCCCCCATAGTAATTAATCCCCCATATAGTAATTCATCCCCCATAGTAATTCATCCCCCATAGTAATTAATCCTCCATATAATAATTCATCTCCCATATAGTAATTCATCCCCCCTATAGTAATTAATTCCCCATATTGTCTCAATTCACTTACCTTTGCTCCGCGCGTTCCTCTCGCTGTGTTCCCGCGCTGTGTTCCGGTCTTCAGGGCGGACTGTGAGAGGAGTTCGTCACGCTGCCCCGCCTACATCCTGGCTGCCCCGCCTACATCCTGACAGCTAATGTTCCACGCTCCGCGGGCCGGATTAAAAGAGTCCTGACTTTTGAGGCGGCCGCCCGAGAGGAGGGAGGGGAGCGGGCGCCCGGCACACAGAAGAGCCGCATGTGGCTTGCGATCCGCGGCTTGCCGACCACTGAAACCCTATTGCCTGTCACCTGGTGGGCAGTGTGCTCCGGAGCCGCAGCAAAGATGAAAAAGAGCCGCATGCGGCTCTGGAGCCGCGGGTTGCCGACACCTGCTCTAGCACTAGAACGGTAGCAGCTTTCCACAGTCTCTAGGGTCTTTCACACCAGTCTTTACTCATAAATGTCCTCAGACGAATGGATTCCTCCTTCCAATGTCTTCCAGACACCTCTACCAGTGACCTCAGGCCAGTTCTTCATATGACAGCCTTTCAGTCAGTTTCCAGCAACTTTCAGCTTCCAGACCTTCCAGCTAGCCCAGCTGATGCCTCGTGAGCAGGGGCGGACTGACCATTTGGAAACTCAGGCCCGGGGTCAGTATGGGGCCCCATGAGATGCCCCTGGTACCTTTTTCATAGGTTTTTTTTAGTTTGGGCAAGGACACAGGGGCCCCATGATCCTCTGTTGCCCGGGGGCCCCATGAGTTGTCAGTCAGCCCCTGCTCATGAGCAGTGTGCACATGGCAGGACTTCTCTTTAGGAAAAGCCAAGAATGCCCCAGGTCTCTGACTATTAATGTCCATTTATCAGCAGCCACCTGTGCAGAACTCACAAAGCTTGGTTGGTACAGTATAAATATTCATGCAGTCCAATTCGATTACTCCACACCAGGGGTGGACTGACAACTCATGGGGCCCCCGGACAATAGGGGATCATGGGGCCCCTGTGTCCTTGCCCAAACTCAAAAAAGCCTATGAAAAAGGTACCAGGGGCATCTCATGGGGCCCCCTACTGACCCCGGGCCCTCGGGCAGCGCCCGAGTTTCCAAATGGTCAGTCTGCCCCTGCTTCACACCTATGTTCCAGAACTGCCCAGGTAGTTCTGAAGATACAGAGTGAGAGCATTTAAACATGCAGCCTGTGAGACACAGAACAGACCTGACTAATCACATGCAGCTGCACTGAATACAGCGAGCCAGAACTAAATTTTCCTAACCCAGAATGTGTAGCCACGCTGATTACAGTGAGAAAAACTAAATTTACCTAAAAACAAGAATGCAGCTCCACTGGATACAGTGAGCTAGAACTAAATTTATCTACTCCTAGAAGCTATCTAAGAGGGTGCTACACTCACCCCCCTTCAAAAAATAGGCCATGTCCTCATTGGCCTGAGCTCAAAGAGCTCCTAACAAAAGTACCTTACCAAAAAGACTAAGCAGAGAATCCCACAAAAAAAAGGGGGCAAAGGGGCGTTGACAATTAACAAATGCCATGTGGCATTCCACATATTGAAAGTAACCAAGTACAATATAAATTAGCAGCACAGGTTTTACTTAATATATACAATATTTACACAGCCTAACAGGTAGACCTTGTAGACCCTACCACTATTCAAGGTATTAAATATACACACCACTCTAAAAGTAAGGAGAAGTGAGGTAACTTAATACATGTCACCAAAGTATCACCGTCTATACCTAAAAGAAAACAAAATTAGTACATACTGGACATCCTACCAAGCTATTATATACTGTACATTCTACAATGAGGATAGCTCTCCAGGAAAATCTCAAAAGCTAACACCCTATTTCCCTAAATATTACATCTTATACACTAGACTGTGTGGATATGTGCAGTTTAGCTTAGAGGCTGTAAATCACTAGGACTCATTTAAATATTCCTACCTTAAGGAATACCATTCCACCAAGTGGCCTAAATATACTATAAGTCCCCTTGTGGGTGACCCCTCCAGAGTCCTGGAAAAGAAAGCAGAAGATGCTTCTTATCTAACTACACCTATCTACATATTTACATACAGTGGGGAACATAATTATTTGGTCCCTTGCAGATTTTGTAAGTTTGCCCACTTACAAAGAAATGAAGGGTCTATAATTTTTATCATAGGTGTATTTTAAAAGGTAGAGACAGAATAACAACCAAAAATCCAGAAAACACACAAGATACAAATGTTATAAATTGAGTTGCAGTTCAGTGAATAAAATATTATTTGATCCCCACGGAAAACATGATTTAGTACTTGGTGGAGAGGCCCTTATTGGCAAGCGCAGCGGTCAGACGTTCCTTGTAGTTGGTTACCAGGCTTGCACACATCTCAGGAGGGATTTTGGTCCACTCTTATTTATGGATCTTCTCTAAATACTTAAGGTTTCTTGGCTGTTGCTTGGCAACTCAAAGTTTCAGCTCCTTCCATACATTTTCTATAGGATTAAGGTCTGGAGACTGGCTAGGCCACTCCAGGACCTTAATGTGATTCTTCTTGAGCCGCTCCTTTGTTGCCTTGGTGGTATTTTTTGGGTTATTGTCTTGCTGGAAAACCCATCCATGACCCAGCTTCAGTGTTCTGAGGGAAGAAGGTTTTCATCCAAGATTTTTCAATACGTTGCCCTGTTCATTGGCCCCTCAATGCGGCAAAGTCAGCCTGAACCTTTAGCAGAGAAACAGCTCCAAAATATGTTTCCACCTCTGTGCTTGACTGTAGGGATGGTGTTCTTAGGGTCATGGTCAGCACTTTTCTTCCTACAAACACAGCGAAAGTAGCTAATACCAAAAAGCTCAATTTTGGTCTCATCTGACCACAGCACTTTCTCCCAATCCTTCTGTGAATCGTTTAGATGTTCATCGGCAAACTTCAGATGGGCCTGTACATGAGCCTTCTTGAGGAAGGGGACCTTATGGGCGCTGCAGAATTTCAGTCCATCTTGGCTTATCCTGATACCAAAGGTTTGTTTGGTGACTGGTCCCAACTGTCTTGAGATCATTCACATGCTACTCTTGTGTAGTTCTGGGCTGATCCCTCACTTTTCTCATGATCATCCTTACCCCCTGAGGTGAAATCTTGCATGGAGCTCCAGACCGAGGGCAATTGATGGTTATTTTGTATTTCTTCTATTTGTGAATAATTGCTCCAAAAGTTGTCTCCTCACCAAGCTTCTTGCTCATGGTCTTGTAGCCCATTCCAGCCTTGTGAAGATCTACAATCTTGCCCCTGACATCCTTTGACAACTCTTTGGTCTTGCCCATGATGGTAAATGGAAGAAAGAGATTCTGTGGACAGGTGTCTTTCATACACAGAACAAGTTGTTGTTAAAAGCGGCTTCTTAAATTGACAGGACTAATCTGTGTACCACATGAGCACTTAGCCAGTCTGTGGGAGCCAGAATTATTGTTGGTTGGTAGGGGATCAAATACTTATTTTACTCACTGAAATGCAAATCAATTTATAACATTTATATAATGTGTTTTTTTTTATTTTTGGTTGATATTCTATCTCTATCATATAAAATACATCTATGATAAAAATTATAGACCCTTCATTTCTTTGTAAATGGGCAAATTTACAAAATCTGCAGGGGATCAAATAATACATTTCCCCACTGTATGTACAAATTTGTCTAATGCATTAAAACTGCTTAGCCAGAGATACTCAATGACCTGAAAGCAGTGTGGAGAGTCCTTTAAAATATGGGTTCTGGCTTCGCTAACCAAAGTCCATGAACCCAGGCTGAGAGTATAGAGCTCAGCTCAACTGACATCAGTAAGCAACCCCTTCCTGCCACATTAGGAGCTCAAACTCCTCTTTTCAAAGAAAAGGGTAGCACTTGAAATTACAATAAGGAATCCTTCCCTTTTTTTTATAAAGTACAGACGAGTGACAGAAGACGTTTTTCTACAAGGGCCAGGGCCAGGGCCTTTTTTTTACAAGTAACAAGGGTTGCCCCCTATGTCAGGCAACAGATTAGTTCTTAGGCACCATAAGATAAAGATTCCCAGGGGTCACACTACCTTGGGCAGACTTTTTTGAGTGTAGTAATAGGGGTTGTCCCCTTTGTTAGGCAACAGTTTAGCTAGTAGAACACCTTTATGAATAAAGTCCACAAGGGCTCCTTCCCTTGAATACACTTCTTTTTGTGGAAAACCCTTGCATTTTTGCTACAGCAATGGCTCACCCAAGCTTAACTTCAGCAAACTTTTGAGAAAACGCTGAAGTACCCTCTCCCTAAGTGCAAGGATAGTAGGGAAGGGGTTTGGGGGATTGCGCCCCCCCCCCTTTATTTAGTCATACAATTTAGTTTAAACTTGAGAACTGGAAAAAAATTGAAAACTGTTGAAACTTTTTAGTGAAAACTTGGCAAGGGGTCTCCTCCTCTGGGGCAGATGTTGATGGGCTGCTGTCCATTGCCACAACAGCAGTCCATGTAACTTAGTAATTGAGCTTCAGCTACTGCACCATTCTCCCATCTGGTCTCTTGATGTTGATGGACCATTCCTAGTCCCAGTGAACCACCTTTTTCACTAGAACTTATGGATGGACCCCTCCAAACTCCAGTTCTTTTTAATGGCTTGGAACCTTGCCATAGATGGGAATGTCTGGTTCCTGTATGGTCTGAGCACATGCATGAAACACCACACTTCTTCCTTGTACCAGGTGACCCTGTTAGACTCCACTTCCTCCATGACCTCTCTTGGGACACAAGGGAAGTCATAGCCATATTCTAAGACCACCTTCCACTGCATAATCCATTGGAAGCAAGAAAACCATGCCAACTCATCTGGGTCCCCCTTTCCTGGAAGGATGAATAGGCTTTTTGCTCTCTTGATGAGGTGGCTTTAGGCCTCATCTTGTGCCCAGGCTTGGGCCATAGTACGGGGCAGGGATAGGTCAAGCCTCCTCTCTGCATATTGCTTGCTAACGCCAAGTCCCTCTGCCCATCTCCTTAGCTGGGCAACATGCTCCCTGTCACATTGTCTGTCTTGGAAACCCTCTTCAGTACAAGCTCCCCAGTCCCAATCAGTCTCAGCCACTGACCCCCAATCCCCTCGTCTATGGACCCATAGACAATTTGAACCTCAGTGATTCCGGATCAAAGACCCCTTGACCCTCCTCACCCGAAGAGCTGGTATAGTCCAGCCTCTGGGTCCTTTGAGTCTCTGAGTACCTCACCACAGCCATCTGATCTTCTGCCCTGGCAGCGGCACTGGTGAAGGGCTGCTCTCCATCTTCTACTGGCCGTATCTCTCTAATAGTGGAAACACAAGTCTCACTTGTCTTCAAGACTGTGGTCTGGGTTTACACCGCAGGTCCCAGCCCCGATAACTCCATTGCACTGCTGCCACTTCTGAGGGTTTAGGCATAGGATTCAGCATTTCCATGCTGTAGCCCATCTCACAGTTCACAAGCAGGACACTAGGTTGCTGACTACTGGGCAGTAGATTCAGTAGCCTCTCCCTGGAGTAGCTTCACCAGCCCCAGGCTCGCAGCTTGAAGGCGACATGGTGGCATCTGTCACAGCACAATGTGTTCCTCGTCATCCCTGCTGCATAAAGCCAGACATCCATGGAGAGCTAACTGTATTCCTCCATAGGTCAGCATCCTGCTCTGCAACTCCACTAGCATCTGGACACTTGCCGCTATTACTGGCAACTCCGGTACTCACACTCGGTTCACTTTTCTCTATGTGGCTTCTTCTCTTGTACACCAAGAAGTGGTTTGTCAGCTCTGTCCACCCTTCCAGATTGTCTGAACCCAGATGGCGACCCTGCCTGCTTCTCTCGATAGGCTGGCATACTGGAGGCTACTCCACCTGTTAGGCAGACTCTTCTGGCGCTCTCTCTCCTGTTCCCCACATTATCTCCTTTTTCGCCATTACTCACATTACCAACACAGGGGCCGACTGACCATTTGGAAACTCGGGCACTGCCCGAGGGCCCGGAGTCAGTAGGGGGCCCCATGAGATGCCCCTGGTACCTTTTTCATAGGCTTTTTTGAGTTTGGGCAAGGACATAGGGGCCCCACGATCCCCTATTGCCTGGGGGCCCCATGAGTTGTCAGTTCGCCCCTGCTCCGGCATTAACAGTCTCTACTGTAAAGCAGGCAGTAGATGCAGTAACACACACACTGGTGGCAACTTCACTTGTCCCCAAGAAAACGCCACTGACGCTCTCACTCTCACACCCCTGGGTTTACTCCTTCTGCTGTGAGACAACACTTCTCCATCCCCATCTGACAAAAACATGTTGCTAAGTTGTTTTCTTTCCAATTGTCTAAAATATAATGGAATACAACCCACCAGAATAAACAACAAAAAGAACAATCTGACAGCAAGCACGATTAATATCATGCATAATGGAGGAGAAAAATGTAGCAAAAACAAATTTACAAAAAGGGGAATTTAAAAAAAACAAACATTTTTCTGTCCTTTTTTTCTTATTTTTTGGGTGTTTATTTTTGTTGTTATTTGAGTTTTATTAAGACAATAGAAAAAGAAAATTGTGAGCTAATATTTTTTTCTTTCATCAATTCTGTAAACGCCTCAAATAACAAAATACAAGGGGAAAAAAAGAAAAAAATACTTTTTTTTTTTTTTTTACTAATTTTGAATTCCTTTTTTATATTTGCTAAGTTCACCTTGATATAGGTGGTACTCAGGAGCAGGGGCGGACTGACCATTTGGAAACTCGGGCACTGCCCGAGGGCCCGGAGTCAGTAGGGGGCCCCATGAGATGACCCTGGTACCTTTTTCATAGGCTTCTGTGAGTTTGGGCTCTTAATTTTTTTTTTTTTCACCTGTCCTAAGGAGCAGGCTCCACATATGTGTGCCCTTTGACCCCATCTATTACTCAACATGTTCAAGCAGACACTAGCACTAAGAACCAGGGGCGGACTGACCATTTGGAAACTCGGGCACTGCCCGAGGGTCCGGGGTCAGTAGGGGGTCCCATGAGGTGCCCCTGGTACCTTTTTCATAGGCTTTTTTGAGTTTGGGCAAGGACACAGGGACCCCATGATCTCCTATTTCCCGGGGGCCCCATGAGTTGTCAGTCCGCCCCTGTTGCTGAGTATAAACCCTTGCATATACCTAATTTAGTGACTGGCCTCAGGTGAGACACAAAGATATAACAAATCCTCTTAAATAGGTTGTATCTGTTTACCTGCAGCTGTATGGCCCCTACATCCATTCAAAGTCCAGAATTTACACAGGATGGAGCTCACAGGGGCCCCATGATCCCCTATTGCCCAGGGGCCCCATGAGTTGTCAGTCCGCCCCTGCAAAAAAGTCATTTCTTGGCTGGAAAAGCGTCCAAAATATCCACAATTACAATCCATCCTTGGCAGGACTCCAACAAAGGAATTAGGCAAGCAAAGTCCAACAGGCATAAACCAAACTATTAATCCCATTTTGGAAGTGTAGAATATGACTGTCTGGTGTTTTAAAAATGTCTGCTGTGAACAGACTTTTAGGGTGCTGAAAGATTCCTGATGATCAAACCATCTTTTATATTATGACAGCCAATGCTTAGAAAGGTATTGCAGTTGCATTCAACCTAGAGAGAAAAATGACCTCATACAATTACGTTTTGCCCCCATTTGCACAGAACAAATGTACATACAGTCAGGGGCGGACTGACAACTCATGGGGCCCCCGGGCAATAGGGGATCATGGGGCCCCTGTGTCCTTGCCCAAACTCAAAAAAGCCTATGAAAAAGGTACCGGGGGCATCTCATGGGGCCCCCTACTGACACCAGGCCCTCGGGCAGTGCCCGAGTTTCCAAATGGTCAGTCCGCCCCTGCATACAGTACATCCATGGTCTGAAAACTGCATAAACTGGAATCCCCCTTTAAATACGGCAGATTGTGATTGCTTACCC
Source organism: Staurois parvus (assembly GCF_062004578.1). Classification (NCBI taxonomy): domain Eukaryota; kingdom Metazoa; phylum Chordata; class Amphibia; order Anura; family Ranidae; genus Staurois; species Staurois parvus. The sequence goes on along the minus strand of NW_028319587.1, from coordinate 30,154 downwards.
CATGTGTCATTGTTGCAGTCCGCACTCCATAAGCTGATGGCGCTAAGAAAGAAGAGAGGTGACAGGATGGTGGTCCCCATCTAGACGGATCCGCAATGAAGAGCGCAAAGTCTTCAGAGATCAAACCTTTAATGCTTCCACTTATGATGACAGCACGTCTGTCTGAGACGCAGGAGGTGATTTTATTATCTTGCTTTTATTTTAATTCTCTAGGGGATGAAAGAACCATCTCTAATGCACCAAATATGATTGCTTTCAATTTCCACCCTAATGACACCATTAATTGAGAACTACAAAGTGGTTGTAATGCTTAAAGAGGACCTGTCACAAGAGTCTGGATACTCCAGAACATGAGTGTAAGGAGGGGTTGGGTTCAACTCAAAGGTTAAAAAAACACAATTTCCCAGCCTGAACAAAACGATAATGCTTTCTAGAGGTTGCTCTTAGTCAACAGGCATTGGTGGGAAATGCTGAGACTTTGGATGCAACCGCAAGGCAACAAATAATAGCATGCAAAGTAGGATGAAAAATAGTTTTTCTATATTTTAGTTAATAAAAAAATTCAGGCTTTGGAGGTCTAAAAAAATTCCCTTTCATCAGGGCATGCATGAAAAGTAAAACCCAATATTCTGGGGTTTTCCATCTACCACGGCGCTGCAGGGAGCTGTAACCCCACACTGTGTAAATGCTGGGACCAGGAGGTTGTGTTTGGCATCGGAAAAAGGGTCAGCACAGAGGATGGCATCCTGAAAAAACATTTTGATAAAAAAGTTTTCTAAAACATTAACCTCCCTAGCGGTCTGATTATTTCAGATTTTTGGTGCTAAAAGCGGTACCATTTTTTTGCATGGAAATATGTAGTTTTTTATTGTAGGTTGTAATTCTTAGGAATAACTCACTGAAATCTGTCCGAACAAGAGTCTAGTAAACATCCCGGGTAGGATAAAATTTGAAACACAAAATCATAAATTATAATTTAATAATAATCATAAAAAATAATAATATAATAATAATACATTTAATTCAAAAATATAATCAAACCCAAAACACTGAAATGTGAAATAGAGCGCCAAGTTCGCACATCGCTGAGCTCAGTCGCAGAATCGTTTTCAGTGTCTGATGAGGAATTTCCCCCACGAATCATTATCACTCAATTGTGCAAGTGGTTCTGATTTACTATCGCTGTTCTCTAGCAGGTCTAAAACCGCTTTCGACCTAAAGGGACGCTTTTTGGATGCCATGGACGTTTCTCAGTTTCCAGGCAGAAAGAACAGTCAAAATGCAGACAGGGGACAGGACAAAGCACTCGGGACAAAATGTATGTGAAATGGGTTGAAACAGCAATGTTTTACTATGTAAAATCGTTTTGAAAAAAATTACATTTTTTTAAAATTTTCAAATTTCGCGGCGCCCGTACGTCCCGATGTCACAGGGACCGGAACACAGAAGCCAGATGCCGCCATCGGCCGGAGGAGATGCAGGGGACGCTGCAGGGGACACATTGCGGGAGCGAAGGACAAGGTAAGTGCTGCAGGGACTCCCTATGCAGCACCGCATGGTAAGCCCGAGTGTAGCTCGGGGGGGTTACCGCTTTTGGTACTGACATTTTACCCCAAGCTACACTCGGGAATACCGTTAGGGAGGTTAATAGAGGGTGTGCAGAGGGTAGAACTGGAAGCATAGGGGGAAATGAGCTAAAACTGGAGCACACAGAAATATGTTTTAGGAAATCTCCCCTAGAGAGCGTTAAAATCCATGTGTTTTTCTAAGTTTCCATTTTGCCATGGGTAGATCCTGACCCTGCCACCATGCTCCCAGCACTACAGCTGACGTGCTCTCAGCATTCAAATTACAGCTGCCATAATACTGCCATACTCTCAGCACCTAGACTACAGCTGCCATACTACTGCCATACTCTCAGCACCTAGACTACAGCTGCCATACTACTGCCATACTCTCAGCACCTAGACTACAGCTGCCATACGGCTGCCATGCTCTCAGCACCTAGACTACAGCTGCCATAATACTGCCATACTCTCAGCACCTAGACTACAGCTGCCATACTACTGCCATACTCTCAGCACCTAGACTACAGCTGCCATACTACTGCCATACTCTCAGCACCTACACTACAGCTGCCATACTACTACCATACTCTCAGCACCTAGACTACAGCTGCCATACTACTACCATACTCTCAGCACCTAGACTACAGCTGCCATACTACTACCATACTCTCAGCACCTAGACTACAGCTGCCATACTACTACCACCATGCTCTCCACACCTAGACTACAGCTGCCATACTACTACCATACTCTCAGCACCTAGACTACAGCTGCCATACTACTACCATGCTTTCAGCACCTAGACTACAGCTTCCATACCACTGCCATACTCTCAGCACCTAGACTACAGCTGCCATACCACTGCCATACTCTCAGTACCTAGACCACAGCTGCCATACCACTGCCATGCTCTCAGCACCTAGACTACAGCTGCCATACCACTGCCATGCTCTCAGCACCTAGACTACAGCTGCCATACTACTGCCATGCCCTGAGGATTTAGACCACAGTTGCCATACTACTGTCATGCTCTCAGCACCTAGACTACAGCTGCCATGCTACTACCACCATGTTTTCAGCACCTAGACTACAGCTGCCATACTACTGCCATGCTTTCAGCACCTAAACTACAGCTGCCATGCTACTACCACCATGTTCTCAGCAGCTAGACTACAGCTGCCATGCTACCACCACCTAGACTACAGCTGCCATACTACTGCCATGCTCTCAGCACCTAGACTACAGCTGCCATGCTGCTACCACCATGTTCTCAGCAGCTAGACTACAGCTGCCATACTACTGCCACCATGTTCTCAGCAGCTAAACTACAGCTGCCATACTACTGCCACCATGCTCTCAGCACCTAGACTACAGCTGCCATACTACTACCTCCATGCTCTCAGCACCTAAACTGCAGCTGCCATACTACTACCGCCATGTTCTCAGCACTTAAACTGCAGCTGCCATACTACTACCGCCATGCTCTCAGCACCTAAACTGCAGCTGCCATACTACTACCGCCATGCTCTCAGCACCTAAACTGCAGCTGCCATACTACTACCGCCATGCTCTCAGCACCTAAACTGCAGCTGCCATACTACTACCGCCATGTTCTCAGCACCTAAACTGCAGCTGCCATACTACTACCGCCATGTTCTCAGCACCTAGACTACAGCTGCCATACTACTGCCATGCTCTTAGGATTTAGACCCCAGTATACTTCTGTATACTCATTATGTTTTTTGCCACATAAAGTCCCAGAGGACTTTCTCTATTTTTTCTTGGTCAGGGTAGGCCTGAAAGCAGCTACCAACCCACCACACTAACAGGACAGGACATTGTGGGATGCGAGGAATAAGTTGATTTTCAGGAAAGAGGTTGTGGATGTGAAGGAGTGTGCGGCCATGATCCGTGGAAGGTTGGACTTCTACAGATCCTGGGACAGTAAAAAGCTTGAATATGATATATAATATCTGGAAATTGAAAATGTGGAAACACCGGTTATTTGTGTTCTTTTTATTGTTCCTGTGTCTCAGGTTTAAGCTTTGATGCTTTTGATCTGTTTGGGTTGTTCTTTGTACTATTATGTGTTTCTTTTATGTTTTAGGGTGAGTTGATTGGTGTAGAGAAGGAGTGAAGGGATAGATAAGGAGGGGATACTTTTATTTTAGGGATAAGGTGGAGGGAGAGTGTACATAGGGATAGTTTTGTGAGTTATGTAAATGTGTTGGGGGGGGATTTTTGTTTTGTATGGGGAGGAGAGGGTTGGACCATTGTATATATTATATGTAAATAGGTGAAGGAGGTGATATGAAAAATTATGTTTGTATTTTTGATTTATGTGGAGTTGTGATCTTTTCTTTTTGAAATACAGGCGTACGGTTTACGAATTTAATTCGTTCTGCGGGACTTTTCGTATTGCGAAAAATTCGTAAACCGAAACACGGTTTCCCATAGGAATGCATTGAAAACCAATGTATCCGTTCCGGAGGCCAGAAAAAAGTAAAAAAAAGTCTTATCTGTTTAAAACTTTATAAAGTGCACTTTAAAGGCATAAATACTGTACAGGGACATGATTAAAAATGAATTTGTAAATGCATTGAAAACCAATTAATCCATTCCGGAGGTGAAAAAAAAGTTAAAAAAAGGTCTTATCTGTTTAAAACTCTTTATAAAGTGCCCTTTAACCATTAGCCGCCCGGCCAATGGCCGTTTGGCGGCTTCAAAACTGTCTCTGCACTCCGGGTGCACGCCATTTGGCGTGCTCCCGCACATGCGCAGTTTGCGCTAATGCAGAGCGGCGCAGCAGTGCGATCTGTCACCGGCCGTGCACTTCGGACACGGCCGATGACAGATCCGAGTATCGGCTCCCGTTGCTGGTACCATGTGACCTGCTGTGACCAATCACAGCAGGTCACATGACAGTTGTATACAATGGATGGCTTCATTCATGATGCCATCCATTGTATACTAGTGCCTAGCTGTGAATGGTCACAGCTAATCACATGCACATGTCATGTGATTAGCTGTGACCAAGCTGTGACCAAAAGCTGTGACCAAGCTGTGACCAAATCACAGCTAAGCACAAAAAAAAAAAAAAAAAAAAAGCTGAATGAATCGATTTCATTCAGGTAAATGCTTGCTTATAGCAAAGTAATTCTTTGATATAAGCAAATTGTGTAAAAAAAAAAAAAAAAAAATACTGATCACTTCCCCAAAGTAGTACAATGTTACTATGGTAACATTGTACTACTTTGGTCATAGTAAAATATGAAAAAAAAATCTTAAAAAAAATAAAAAAAATGTAATAAAAAATTAAATATAATAATAAAAAAATATATATATATATATATTTTTTTTTTCATACTGTCACCAGTCAGTGTCCCTGTTCACCGCCATGCCAGTTATATGATGACGCTGTACTGCACTGGTGACAGTATGTAAAAAAAAAATAGTGAAAATAATTTTTTTAATTTTTTCATTTTCCGAAAAATTATGACAAAAAAATACAACTTCAAAAAACTCGCCATGCCTCTTATGAAGTACGTCGGACTGTCTACTCTGCAAAAAGGGGTCATTTGGGGGATATCTGTACTGTCCTGACATTTGGGGGATATCTGTCCTGTCCTGACATTTGGGGGATATCTGTACTGTCCTGACATTTGGGGGATATCTGTCCTGTCCTGACATTTGGGGGATATCTGTCCTGTCCTGACATTTGGGGGATATCTGTACTATTCTGACATTCTTGGACCTCAAGAAATTAGATTGGCTGTCAATACTTCAGGATTGATCAATATTCAGATCTATACCATAGTTTGTGAACTCTATAACTTTCCTACAAACTAAAAAATACATCCTAATTTGGGTTATTTTCACCAAAGACATGTAGCAGAATACATCTCGGCCTAAATTTATGAAGAACAATTATTTATATGTAAACTTTTATAACAGAAACAAAGAAAAATGTGGTTTTTTTTCAAAATTTTTGGTCTTTTTTTGTTAATTTAGCAAAAAATAAAAACCCCAGCGGGGATTAAATACCACCAAAAGAAAGCTCTAGTTGTGTGAAGAAAATGATAAAATTTTAGTTTGGGTACAATGTTGTATGACCGCGCAATTGTCATTCAAAGTGTGAGAGCGCTGAAAAATGGCCTGGACAGGAAGGTGTAAAATTGCCCGGTATTGAAACGGTTAAAGGCATAAATACTGTACAGGGACATAATTAAAAATTTCTAGAATGGCTGCAAAACTTGATGCAAAAACTGCTCCAACACCTCCACACTTGATGCCACGTGCTAACCACAGACTCCAGCATGCACGGGGGCGGCGCTATAAACCTCCCAGGAGCAATTCATCCTGGAGAAACTTGCTTTGTATTGCGAAAAAAAATTGTAAATGCATTGAAAACCAATTAATCCGTTCGGGAGGTCATAAAAAAATCAAGAAAAGTCTTTTATCTGTTCAAAACTCTTTCTAAAGTGCACTTTAAAGGCATAAATACTGTACAGGGACATGATTAAAAACGAATTTGTAAATGCATTGAAAACCAATTAATATATTCCAGAGGTCAGAAAAAAGTAAAAAAAAAAGTCTTTTATCTGTTCAAAACTTTATAAAGTGCACTTTAAAGACATAAATACTGTACAGGGACATGATTAAAAAAAAATTTGTAAACGCATTGAAAACCAATTAATCCATTCCGGAGGTCAGAAAAAAAGTAAAAAAAAAAGTCTTTTATCTGTTCAAAACTTTATAAAGTGCACTTTAAAGGCATAAATACTGTACAGGGACATGATTAAAAAAAAATTTGTAAACGCATTGAAAACCAATTAATCCATTCCGGAGGTCAGAAAAAAAGTAAAAAAAAAAGTCTTTTATCTGTTCAAAACTTTATAAAGTGCACTTTAAAGGCATAAATACTGTACAGGGACATGATTAAAAAAAAATTTGTAAACGCATTGAAAACCAATTAATCCATTCCGGAGGTCAGAAAAAAAGTAAAAAAAAGTCTTATCTGTTCAAAACTCTTCATAAAGTGCACTTTAAAGGCATAAATACTGTCAGGAAAAGACTCACCGCTGGTGGTGCTGGGGCTCACCTGCTGTGTGGCCTGCAGTACCGGTGCTTGCCAGTGGGTGCTTTCAGCAGCCAGGATCTCGCTCCTGCAATCAAGCCATCACCTGAGGCTGATTGCAGAAGGCGTATTTAAGCAGTACCAGGCCTGCAATCAGTGCCTTGGTGTTTTTCCATGAGCCCCTGTATCTGCATCCTGTTGTCTACCTGCCTGATCCCCCTGCTTGACTCTGACTCTGATAGAACTCCGCCTGCACCGACCCCGGCTATTCCTGACCATTCTCCTGCCTGCTCCTTTTGTACCTTATCCGCCCAATTGATCCTGACCCGGCCTGCCTGACCATTCTACTTCTCCAGCTCTGTCTACGCCTGTGTTCCTGAGCATCTAGTTATTAGTTGAAGGTTTGGTTTTGGTTGCACGGTGCGTTTCTGTATGTTGTTGAAGCTCTTAATAAATTATATTATTACATCATTCCTGCAGTCTGCTATTCCCTGTGTCAGTCCACACATCTCTGGTCATATCCGGATCCTTGACAAATACTGTACAGGGACATGATTCAAAATTTCCAGAATGGCTCCAAAACTCGATGCAAAAACTGCACCAACACTTCCACACTCGACGCCACGTGCTAAGCACAGACTTCAGCATGCACGGGGGCCATAAACCTCCCAGGTGAAGTTCATCCTGGGGAATCTTGCTTCGTATTGTGAAAAAAAATCATAAATACATTGAAAACCAATTAATCCGTTCCGGAGGTCAGAAAAAAGTGAAAAAAAGTCTTATCTGTTCTTTATAAAGTGCACTTTAAAGGCATAAATACTGTACAGGGACATGATTAAAAATGAATGTGTAAATGTATGAAAAACCAATTAATCCGTTCCGGAGGTCAGAAAAAAGTGAAAGAAAATTACGTTAATGGAGGTGTTTGTAAACCGAGGCGCGCCTGTATTTCATTTTATTTTTAGGAGAACCCACTACCTCAGAACGAGATGGAGAACGAGATGGAGAAAGAGATGGAGAAAGATCGCCTGTTTTCATGTTGGGTCTTCATAACAATAAAAGGGTGATCTGCCTCCACCTTGTGGCCCTTCTAGGGTGGTGGTCTCTCATAAGCAATTTCATTTTATAGACGTTTAAAGGATAAGTTCACCTTTTTGCAGTTAAAAAAAATTTGCATTTATTATTTTTTTGTTATTGAGCCTCTAAAGCATTGCACCAGTGATCAGTGGATCACCGGTGCAATGCAGGACTTTTGGAGACCTGTCAGTGTATCTGTACGGGCAGGACGTGGATAAGGGGGTACCAGCAGTCCTCCTATACGGGGTCTAGGCCTGCAGTCCTCCTATATGGGGCCCAGGCCAGCAGTCCTCCTATACGGGGCCCAGGCCAGTAGGGGGACCCAGGCAGCTGGGTGAATTGGAAGTGGGCAGGGAGATTGATTGGCAGGATGGTGGCAATTAATGGAACCAATCCCCTGTATGGTTCTCTCTGCAGCAGTTGAAAGCTGGCTTCTTCTCCTCTCCCTCCCACTGGCTTCCAGCTGCTGCAGAGAGAGCCATACAGGAGATCAGTTCCACTAATTGCCCCCCACCGGTGCAGCCATCACCCACCCATTACGCATACTTTTCCCCCTGCTGCCCCCACCCCTGTAATGTTGCTGGCTTCCCACCGGTAGCTGCAAGCACACAATAGGATCCTTCAGGATGGAGAGTGGGGGAAGGGTCTGGTAATTATGTCTCACATTTACCAGCCCCTTCCTTTCCTGAATAATCACAATGAGTAATTGGTACCAATCAATCACTGTGTTCATTCATAATTGAAGCATAGTAAATTGTGCTTTTTTGTGGGAATGGGGGGAAGGGTTGTCAGGTTGGCTGTATGGGGTATCGTGGTTCGGAGGGCCCTGTCAGGTTGGCGGTATGGGGCCATGTGGTTTGGAGGGCCCTGTCAGGTTGGCTGTATGGGGCCCCCGTGGTTTGGAAGACCCTGTCAGGTTGGCTGTATGGGGCCCCGTGGTTTGGAGGGCCCTGTCTGGTTGGCTGTATGGGGCCCTGTGGTTTGGAGGGCCCTGTCAGGTTGGTCGCATAGGGCCATGTGGTTTGGAGGGCCCTGTCAGTTTGATTGTATGGGGCCCTGTGGTTTGGAGGACCCTGTCAGGTTAGCTGTATGGGGCCCTGTGGTTTGGAGGGCCCTGTCAGGTTGGCCGCATACAGCCATGTGGTTTGGAGGGCCCTGTCAGTTTGATTGTATGGGGCCCTGTGGCTTGGAGGACCCTGTCAGGTTAGCTGTATGGGGCCCCGCGGTTTGGAGGGCCCTGTCAGGGTGGCTGTATGGGGCCCCATGGTTTGGAGGGCCCTGTCAGGTTGGCTGTATGGGGCCCTGTGGTTTGGAGGGCCCTGTCAGGTTGGCTGTATGGGGCCACGTGGTTTGGAGGACCCTGTCAGGTTGGCTGTACGGGGTCCCGTGGTTTGGGAGGCCCTGCCAGGTTGGCTGTATGCAGCCCTGTGGTTTGGAGGGCCCTGTCAGGTTGGCTGTATGGGGCCCCATGATTTGGAGGGCCCTGTTAGGTTGGCTGTATGGGGCCCTGTGGTTTGGAGGGCCCTGTCAGGTTGGCTGCATGGGGCCATGTGGTTTGGAAGGCCCTGTTAGGTTTGCTGTATGGGGCCCTGTGGTTTAGAGGGCCCACTCAGGTTGGCTATATGGGGCCCTGTGGTTTGGAGGGCCCTGTCAGGTTGGCTGTATGGGGCCCTGTGGTTTGGAAGGCCTTGTCAGGTTGGCTGTATCGGGCCCCATGGTTTAGATGGCCCACTCAGGTTGGCTGAATGGGGCTCTGTGGTTTGGAGGGCCCTGTCAGGTTGGCTCTATGGGGCCCCATGGTTTCTAAAAGCAGCCCTGTGTATGGGCAGGCAGAGACTTACTGATGTGAAGACTCAATGAACTACCATGGAGCTCCACAGTGCCATGGTAGTTCATTGAGGACAACAAGCCAACAGGATACTGTAAATGAGTGATGCGGCCGGGTAGGTGGAACCCTGCACTGCGGCATTTTTTAAACGTGGGGGGGGGGATTGGGGGATCTCCTGCTAGCTGTCACAATGGGGAGCGGGGGAAGGGAGTGTGGACCGTTCCATTTGTAACATGTTACTGTACATGCTACACCCTGAATATGGGTGTAACATGTTACGAAAGGTGAACGTATCCTTTAAATCCAATGAGACTTACAGAATTAGTCATTCTTATGCCATCCATTATGAGTGTATTAAAAAAATGATTAAATATATGTCACGGTATAGGGGCCTGGCCAATTATTAATTCCTGATTAATGATCTGGAGTGTCACGAGTTTTCTGCCAGCCCAGTTATTAATCCCCAGGTATTAATTCCTTGTTCCTAATCCCTCCTGGCCATAGGAAGAGCCTCCTCCAATTAGTATTCACTCCTGAGTGCCAAAGGCCCCATAGCTGTAATTAAGGCTCCCACTCCACAAAAGGTCCCAAATTCAATTAGTGTATACATCCCTAATTAGTGCCTTACTTTTGTATTAATGTATTTTCCCCACTGTTACACTGTTTACAGCTGCAAATCCAGTTATCCTGTTTCAGTGTCCAGCCTGTCCAACCAGTATTTTCTGTTTACAGCTACAAATTAAATTACTGTAGTTCCATTCCTGTCCATTCTCTTCATTGTCACCTGCTAATGACCCCCCCCCCCACCTCTCATCCTGCTCAGGGGGTTTAAGAGGCCAGTACTGGTCTCTCTTGTGGTGTCATTCTGCGTACAGTCACTAAGGGATCCCAGCTGCGGCGGGACGATAGTGGCAAGACTCTGCCTAAGCCCCATTGGAGCAGGGGGACCCCAGAATCTACATCAGCCCTGCCTGCAACGCCATCAGCTCTGCCTGAGACTACCACACCAGCTCTGCCTGAGACTACCACACCAGCTTTGCCTGAGGCTACCACATCAGCTTTGCGTAAGTGCATGCTTCCCCGGTGTTATCTGACTGTTTATGAACTGCTGTAGAGCCTTTAACTTTGCCCACCGGGGCTGGATTACAAGTATTTCGGACTCTCTCTCTCTCTCTGCACTACTCCCCATTGAGTGACTGTCATCTGTTTTAATAAAGCTTTAACTGTTTGCCATCTACTCTGTGTGTTCTGTCCTGCCTACGCTCCATCACAATATGTATTTTAACTGAGAATTAGAAAGTTATCCTTGTGTAAATGCATATCCTGAAGAAGTCACGTGATTTAGCGTGACGTAATGCGTAGGTACGCAGGGATGAACTTCCAGTATGCGGTGACGTCGCTTCCGGCGTGGGCGCCATCTTGGTGCACCCTATGCCCATGCAGTACACCCATAGTGTGTGGTGTAAAGGCGAGTGTTTCATTACAGACATGTGAGTGGGCATTTTTATATCTTTATAATATGGCTACATTAAAACATTCTCACACTATGGAGGATCTTTTTGTTTCATTACTGTGGTCCTGTGTGGAGGGTAAAAAGTGTTGCTGATGCCAGTGGCTGGAGGAGACCTATAAGGAGAGGAGTGAGTGCCACCATTGATGACCACAAGTGGGTGATTGACCCACGAAGAGTACTAGCTGTGAGGATCGTGGTGTGATCCTAAAAGCGAGCTGGCCCTGCGGGGTCATTGTAAGGAGGTGAGGGGGCATTTTGGCCATTTGAGGATTTGCACCTGTGACCACGACCACACAAATACCACCTGCATGTGTTTTGAATATTTGGAGCACGATTTGATTTGTTTTTGGACTGTAGTCATTTTAGCATTTATATGTGGGGGACTCTGATTTGTGTTTGGGTTTTACTGTGGAATTTTGTCAAGTGTGGTTCACTGATCACATTTTAGCAATTTATCCCTGGCTAGGGATGCACCCACTATTTTGCACTATTTATTTTTAATTAAGTGATCCCTCAAATGTGGATTGGAGGGGGATCTTAGATTTTTTTCAATTGTTTGATCATGTGTGTATATAATTTATCACTCTATCATGTATATATATTGATCTTTTTATGATCCTTACACTGTTTGGAGGGAATTAGTTTTATAGCGTTGCACTATTATATATTTATTTTGAAATGATGTAGGCAGGTGCAGTCTGCTTTCTCCACTGTAGGGGGCGCTTGACCTGAGCAGTATTACAGCCTGGAGAGGAAGTCAGGAACCCGATTTCTCTATGATTTCCTGGTCCCTGAACGCAGTGTTCCAGTTCTACACTGCATCCAGGTGACCTCTGGTGGCCATCTTGGGTCAGCAGAGTCTTTATAAGTCCCTGCCCTCAGGTTTTGGAGTTCAGTGGCTAGAGTAAGAAGAGACCCCATCTTCCAAGGAAAGTAATAGCGACAGAGGAAGGTTCCAGACCAGTAGGGACAGGCTAGGGACTCCTATTCCTGCACAGAAGCCTTTCCTATGGGGCCGGATTGGCCAGGTCGCATTCCGCCCTCTGAAGACAGATGCGGTCGGTGTATCTCTTTCCGCTGAACCTCTGTATTGAACTGAACCATGAGTGTTACCTCAAGTGGTGTTCTCCCACTGGGGTTGTCTATAGTTGACATTCCCTGAAATACAAGTTCTGAGTTTATCTGCAACCGGACTCTTCGTGTTTACTGTCGCCGCACCACGCTGCACCTACACATAGGCGTGCAACATGTGCGGAACCGTGGTGTTGGTGCCACATGTGCCGCACAGTTTGGTGGCACGGTCAAGGTTGAGTGCAGCATATGGTGTTGGGGACTACTAATAGGAGAGGCGCTTCATAGGAGGACGTCATGCATGCCCGTGATTGTGGAGAGCATTACTGAAATATCTGAAATGACTACTTAACCAGGTGAGTCTCCCAAGTACGCTACAGGGCAGCTTTCCTGTGCAAAATCATGTGTATGTATACATGATTTTGCATTTCAGCCACACAGGGCCGTGTGCACGCTGCCGGAGGAAATCTTCTGCTGTGAACTGTCACAGCACAGCAACTACTCGCCGGGGCTTGTAGAACGTTTTGTGCTGTGAGAGTTCCCAGCAGCAGATTTCCTCTGGCGGTGCACGTGCGCCCCCGTGTTGCGGAAGTGCAAAATGCACCTGCAGATCATTGGTCAGGGAGGAAAGGGAGTCATGGATCATGTCTCTCTGTAGAGCTGAGAACACGATCCATCACTTCCCCTATTAAAAGCACCACCTAGCGTACACCAAGCACTTAGGTAGGCACACACTTAACCCTTTGATTACCCTTGATGTTAACCCCTTCCCAACTAGTGTCATTAGTACAGTGCCATAGCTCTGTTGTGACAAGAGGGAGTCATGAATCGTGTCTCTCTGCAAAGCTGAGAACACTATCCATCACTTCCCCTATTAAAAGCACCACCTAGCGTACACCAAGCACATAGGTAGGCACACACTTAACCCTTTGATTACCCTAGATGTTAACCCCATCCCAACCAGTGTCATTAGTACAGTGCCATAGCTCTGTTGTGACAAGAGGGAGTCATGAATCGTTTCTCTCTGCAGAGCTGAGAACACGATCCATCACTTCCCTTAGTAAAAGCACCACCTAGTGTACACCAAGCACATAGGTAGGCACACACTTAACCCTTTGATTACCCTTGATGTTAACCCCTTCCCAACCAGTGTCATTAGTACAGTGCCATAGCTCTGTTGTGACAAGAGGGAGTCATGAATCGTTTCTCTCTGCAGAGCTGAGAACACTATCCATCACTTCCCCTATTAAAAGCACCACCTAACATAAACCAAGCACATAGGTAGGCACAAACTTAACCCTTTGATTACCCTAGATGCTAACCCCATCCCAACCAGTGTCATTAGTACAGTGCCATAGCTCTGTTGTGACAAGAGGGAGTCATGAATCGTTTCTCTCTGCAGAGCTGAGAACACGATGCATCACTTCCCTTAGTAAAAGCACCACCTAGCGTACACCGTACACCAAGCACATAGGTAGGCACACACTTAACCCTTTGATTACCCTAGATGTTAACCCCTTCCCAACCAGTGTCATTAGTACAGTGTCAGTGCATATTTTTAGCACTGATCACTGTATTAGTGTCACTGGTTCCCACAAAGTGTCAGTGTAAAAATGTTTGCCGCAATACAGCAGTCCCGCTATAAGTCGCTAATCACCGTCATTACTAGTATAATAACAAAAAAATTTAAAAAGTTAAAAAAATTCCATAATATGTACCATAGTTTGTAGACGCTATAACTTTTGTGCAAACTAATCAATATACACTTATTGGGATTTTTTGTACCAAAAATTTGTAGCAGAATACATTTTGATCTAAATTTAAGAAGAAATGTGACTTTTATATTTTTTTTTATTGGATATTTTTTATAGCAGAAAATATATTGTTTTTTTTTTTTTTATTCAAACTTCTCAGTTTTTTTGTTTGTAGCGCAAAAAGTAAAAAACGCACAGGTGATCAAATACCACCGAAAGAAAGCTCTATTTGTGTGAAATAAAGGACATACATTTTGTTTGGGTTTAGCATTGCATGACCGCGCAATTATCAAACGAAATAGCGCAGTGCCGAATAGCAAAAAAATGGCCAGGTCAGGAAGGGGGGGGGGAAACTTCTAGAGGGCAAGTAGTTAATACAGCACTTAGATTGCTCATGTGATGAAAGCTGATTTTATAGAGAAATGATCAATTGAAATTTTACCAAAAACTTTTACCAAAATTCGCCTCACATTGCAATGCGTGGACTAAAAAAATTAGCTTGAAAAAAAAAAGTTGACAAGATGATCACATGGGTTTGTTAATAAACAAAGGCATGTCAATGACATCTGTCACTAGATTTGTTCCAGAGGGCACTTCATATATGTGTAGAAAGAAATAATTGTCTTGTCAAATCCATCTCTGTTCTTCAATATCCAACATCAGGTTCTCAGGCAATGAGGGACTGTTTCTTTGGTACCAGAACAGTTCCGGGAACGGAGCTTCCGTAGCCATTTAAAAACTCACCTCCTTTATTTCCCCTTGTAATTGATGGGTGGGGCACCACTTCATTTTTCTGAATTAATGAAATGTGCCGAAATGTCCCAATTTTTTTGCCGATAATTGGATGTTAAATTTACTTATCCATGAAGTAGCGTGCCATTTTTAGGGTATTCTTTAGGATGCGGTTTTCTCATTTCTGTCTGTTGGGTGAGATATACTGTACTTGAGAGCTGGGGGGAAAGGTACCTCTAGATGCAATGACTAGGCGCCAAGATGTGGGCTGATGCCAAGAGGTCTACCTGCTTTTGGGGCTATGCTAGGCACCTTGGATGGGGTCACTCACCCTGCACATTTACTGTGCCGTGCTCATCAATGCCCCGGGACAAGGTGGAGGCCGCTTTCAGCAATAACTTAACCTTAAAGTAGTTGTAAACCTCAGACATGAAATATGAACAGAGCATTACCCTCTATAGTGTGTACTTGTCTCAGTCCAGAGCATTAAGTGTCATTTCTATCTGCTGCTTCCTTCCTCTGCTATCAGCACGAAACTTTCTGACAAGTGTTCCTGACACCAAGAGAAAAATGGTGACAGAGGAGGGACCTCCAGCAGATTGACAGCCTCAGCTCTGTTCCTATGTGCTGTGTGGAGGGGGGTGTGTCCCTTCCCTCTAATCAGCTCTCAGAGCTTCTCACTGATATAACTTAAGCTCCCCACCCCCTGCTTTCCAGAGCTCCATCCTGTGTAAATTCTGGACTTTGAGTGGATGTAGGGGCCATACAGCTGCAGGTAAACAGATACAACCTATTTAAGAGGATTTGTTATATCTTTGTGTCTCACCTGAGGCCAGTCACTAAACTAGGTATATGCAAGGGTTTATACTCAGCAACAGGGGCGGACTGACAACTCATGGGGCCCTCGGGCAATAGGGGGTCTGGGGCCCCTGTGTCCTTGCCCAAACTCAAAAAAGCCTATGAAAAAAAAGGTACCAGGGGCATCTCATGGGGCCCCCTACTGACCCTGGGCCCTCGGGCAGTGCCCACGTTTCCAAATGGTCAGTCCACCCCTGCTCAGCAACTTAGGTGGACCTCCAACTTAAAAATGGCTGTACACCATGTACACTTGAACAACTCAACTGGACTCCAGTTAACTCCCAAGTCAATACACACCTTCACTGTAACTTTTAATATCTATATAAACAATATCGGGTCTGGGATTAGAAATCCCATTTTAGTCTTTGCAGATGACACCAAGCTGTGCCGGGAATAACGTCCTTACAGGATGTCTCCAACTTACAAGCCGACCTCAATGCTCTGTGTAATTGGGGGACTATGGGGCCAAGAGGTTTAATGTTGATAAATGTAAGGTTCTGCACTTGGGGGCTAAGAATATGCATGCATCATACATACTAGGGGGGGTACAACTGGGGAGGTCAATGGTGGAGAAGGATCTGGGGGGGGGGTCAATGATGGAGAAGGATCTGGGGGAATCAATGGTGGAGAAGGATCTGGGGGAATCAATGGTGGAGAAGGATCTGGTGGAATCTATGGTGGAGAAGGATCTGGGGGAATCAATGATGGAGAAGGATCTGGGGGGGTCAATGGTGGAGAAGGATCTGGGGGGGTCAATGGTGGAGAAGGATCTGGGGTTCTGGTAGATCACAAGCTTAATGTTGGCATGCAATGCCAAGCTGCGGCTTCTAAAGCGAGCAAAATCCTCTCTTGTATTAGGAGAGGTATAGACTCCAGAGAGACAGATATCATTCCCCCGGTACAAATCATTAGTAAGACCTCATCTGGAATATGCAGTTCAGTTTTGGGCACCAATTCACAAAAAGAACATTGGGGAACTGGAGAACGTACAGAGAAGGGCAACCAAACTGATACGAGGCATGCGTGCTCTTTTTTAACACTTCCTTTTCTGTACATAGTGGTTAGGCCAAGGGCCTCTAAGGTGTTGATCTGCTCCCGTTGCTATGGGAGATGGACTGCTCGGGGAGAGGGTCCAAACAGAAACCCCCCTTGCAGCTAGAGGACACCTCTCCTGTCACAGGTACATGCTTCATG
Source organism: Staurois parvus (assembly GCF_062004578.1). Classification (NCBI taxonomy): domain Eukaryota; kingdom Metazoa; phylum Chordata; class Amphibia; order Anura; family Ranidae; genus Staurois; species Staurois parvus. The sequence continues at coordinate 13,482 of NW_028319587.1, read as the reverse complement.
ACAGGCTGCTGATTCTAGTCACTAGACTCCCGTAACGTTTGGTAACCACTTGCTTGTACTCCATACCATGTTGACTCTTGCAGAGTTGTCTTCATATCCCAATGTGCTTTACTGACTCATGCTGTAAAATATGTGTAGTGCCTTTTTCATACTTTCACGCACCCCTTTGAGTAAGTTCAGACCAGGCATGGAAAAGTTTCAACACTTTATTGAACAACTTCAACATAACAACAAACAGCAAAGAGTCCTAACCCCAACTAAGGCTGTAGCTGCCCCAGCATACCTACACAGGTAAAGTCCATGACAAGGAAAGTCCATGGTGGACTTAACTGGTATCTTCAGGGGAGACTGCAGGTCCCAGCAGTCCCCCTACATGTTGAGGCTTCTGCACGCCAAGATACGGTTTCCGACCTGAAAAAGGCCCCAGATCCGGACCCCTGTCCCTTTTATAAGCCACAGGATCAGTGGGTTGGACCCAAAAAGCCTTCAAAGAAAGACCTGGGAATGGCAGCAAAAACATTAACTCTATCCCTCCTGGCTGGGGCAGCAAAACTGGCTAACTAACAGTAGGCAACCTGCCTAGATACAAATACAGCAAGAAGTCCCAGCTCTACAGAGTAGGAGTAGATGTCTCCCCACCTGTTGTTCTTGAGGAGCTATCTGTCTGTTTATGGTCAGCTTTGGTTTTGCCACAACACACCAAGCTGTATATGTACTTCTGACACTTTGAAGACCCGAAATAATAGATAACAGGGTCAAGACAACAGCTAATGCTACTCATGGTAACAGAGATGACGTAGGCAAAATACATAGTGTCTCCAAATGGCTTATCAAAATTTATATATTTAAGTAGAAGGACAATGTTGCTTGGGCCAAAACAGATGATATATTCAAAAAGCACTGTGACACAAAGGAACACGGATCGGGACTTTTTAAAGGTGCTTTCAATTTTTGGAGAGCTCAGACTTCGGATGATTGCAACGTAACAGAAAGTTGTGATGATAAGAGGCAACAAAAAGAAAATTGAAATAAGAGTAGTGAAATAATGAAAGTAAAAGTTCTCAACAGCTTTACGGCCCAGCATGTCAAAGCAAGTTGTAATATTTAGTTGGTCAATGTGAATAGTTAGTTTGCGTATAAAAAGCGGCACAGGAAAGACAATGGAAACCATCCAGATGAAAAGACAAATTTTCCAGGCTCTGCTGACTTTGCGCCATAACAGAGACCTGATGGGATAGACCACCGCCAGGAACCGGTCCACGCTGATACACGTCATGAGCAGGATGGAGCAGTACATGTTGCAGTAAAAAGCAACAATGACAAAGCGGCACGTTCCTTCTCCGATCACCCAATTGTTTCCTGAGAATCGGTAAATGATTTTAAAAGGCAGCAACATGACAAAGAGGACATCAGCAAACGCCAAGTTTAACATGAACACCACTGCTGATGTCTTCTCTTGAATTTTGAACAGGAATATCATAATTGCTGCTATATTCAAAGGCAGTGATAGTAGGAACACAACTGTATAAACCGAAGGTGTAAATTTAGTCAACCAAGGACTGCGGAGATAAGCCAAGGACTCATCTGAAATGGAGGTCTGGTTGTTGCCCTTATTAGTTCCATAATCTAAAAAATCAACAGACAAAAGAAATTAACTTAGTAGGCTGAATATGGTTACAATGAAATCTCAAACATGACAAAGCATTGGCATAGTTAAGATACTGTACCCAAGGAGGTAAGGGGTGACCCAAGGTTTATAAGGAAAGGACTTCTCCAACATAGAATAAGAGCTACCCTTTGGTTGGTTGGCTGTTTGTTTGTTTGTTTGGTTGGCTGTTTGTGGTGGGCATCTTTCAAAGTTTACAAATGGGCTGACCACTTGAACTGCTTGCAAAATTTGGTAGAACTGCTTTTTCAGCATTTCAAATCAGAAGAAGGCCTTCCATCCCTTCCATGGCCACAGCAAACAAGAGTTGTAGTACCAATAACAATGACCATCACAATATTTAATACTATGACATAATTGTTAATATATGGACAACTACTCCACACTAATACAAGCTTCTGGGTGGCTAGTTGGAGAAAGGTTCTCTACACATTGATGGTCTGTCCCCCCCTGTTACATTGGTGGTCAGTAGAGAAAGGTCCTCTTAACATGGGGGTTTAATGAAGAAGGACTCCTTCATAATGATGGTCAGTGGGAGAAGGGTCCCCTTAGATTGGTGGCTAGTAGAGAAGGCCTCCCCATATATTGGTGGTCAGTGGAACAGGGTCCCTTTGCATTGACAGTAATTGGAAAAGACCCCCATTACATTGCTGGTCTGTGTAGATGTGCCCCTCTACATTGGTGGTTAGTGCAGAAGGACCCCTTACACTGGTGGTTTGGGAGGGAAAGGTTCCCTTACATTGATGGTTAGTGTAGAAAGACCCCTTACATTGGTGAACAGTGGAGAAGGGCCCCTTTATATTGGTGGTCAATGAAGAAAGGTCCCTTCACAATGTTGGGCACAATGTTGAGAAGTGTCCCCTTAAACTGGTACCAAAGAAGCAATCTTCCTTAAATTGGTGGATAGTAAGAAAAGGACTTTATATTGGTGATCAGTGGAGAAGGCCCCCCATTACATTGGTGATCAGTGGAGAAGGCCCGCCTTATATTGGTGATCAGTGGAGAAGGCCCCCCCTTACATTGGTTATCAGTGGAGAAGGCCCGCCTTACATTGGTGATCAGTGGAGAAGGCCACCCCCTTACATTGGTGATCAGTAGAGAAGGCCCCCCTTACATTGGTGATCAGTGGAGAAGGCCCCCCTTTACATTAGTGATCAGTGGAGAAGGCCACCCCCTTACATTGGTGATCAGTAGAGAAGGCCCGCCTAACATTGGTGATCAGTGGAGAAGGCCACCCCCTTACATTGGTGATCAGTATTGAAGGCCCCCCTTACATTGGTGATCAGTGGAGAAGGCCCCCCTTGCATTGGTGATCAGTGGAGAAGGCCCCACTTACATTGGTGATCAGTGGAGAAGGCCCCCCTTACATTGGTGATCAGTGAAGAAGGCCCCCCCTTACATTGGTGATCACCATAGAAGGCCCAGCCTTACATTGGTGATCAGTGGAGAACACCCCCCCTTGCATTGGTGATCAGTGGAGAAGGCCCCCCTTACATTGGTGATCAGTGGAGAAGGCCCCCCTTACATTGGTGATCAGTGGAGAACACCCCCCCCCCCCTTGCATTGGTGATCAGTGGAGAAGGCCCCCCTTACATTGGTGATCAGTAGAGAAGGCCCCCCTTACATTGGTGATCAATGGAGAAGGCCCCCCTTACATTGGTGATCAGTGGAGAAGGCCCCCCTTACATTGGTGATCAGTGGAGAAGGCCCCCCTTACATTGGTGATCAGTGGAGAAGGCCCCCTTACTTGGTTATCAGTGTTTTTTTACCTCAAACCGGATGCAAAGTTTGCCCCTTTTGTGGGAAAGAACCTTTACTCAAACAGAATGCAGGAACATGGAAATACATCTGTGCACACTTCCTATTGGAACAAGAAGAACAGAGAACTAATGCTGCCATCAAGACTCTGTACACTAGAGATAATCAGTGGAAACGTTACACAGCACCAACCAGTGGCCTTTTGGTGTAATCCCTACAACATAAACCTGTAGCTCGTGATATATTTTAATATCCCCTTTTAACAGTGAATCTTTAGTGTCTTTAACCAAGGGCAAGGTTTTGAGAAATCATCTGCTATCATATACAGTATTTAGTCATACACTATTGTAAGTAAAAGAGGTCTATGCTCTTTGGACTCTCAGGAATTGATATTTCACATCAGTGAGCTTAGCTCTTGGGCTATCCCTCTCTGACCGTGAGAGCGTAAAGAATCTTGGTTATCCATGAAGATCTGAGGAGGTTCTGTCTGTTAATAACCCAAGTCTGTTAGAAATGTAGGTTTTAGCTCTAGCACCTCTTGACCTGAATTGCTGCAACATGTTGACTAAAGTGTTACAGTAGTCTCACAAAATAGAAATATGTGCCAATTATGGACTTTCTGTCACAGAAGTCTTCAATCCAACCTGCATCCACAAATACAACGAGTTAACATTAGGGATGAGCAAATCTTTTGGCTAAGATCAAGTGTAGTATCTGTTCTTATCATGTCCAGTAGGGGAGCTCCGTCACCATTCTTGCCTTTTGATGAGATTGGTTGGCTGTATAGTACCCCTGCTGATATGATGGAGGCTCTAAAATCTAGTACCAGCTGGAACAGAAACCAAGGCACCCACAAGCTGTTGGGGCCCAAGAGTAATTCCCCCAGGAAAACTGGATGGGCCTAGTTCCTCCTGGTTTGAATGGGTCTACTTGTCTGGCCAGGGGCCAGGGAAACAGAAAGTCTGCGGTGTCTTTGCCCCCTGGGAGTGGTCACCCTAGGGGTGCTCTTAATGACACTTGGGTGTGGGATCCCAGTGTGTGAACCAGCACATGGTCACAGCTCCAAACACTTTATCTGCACTCCACCTTTTAGAGCTAGACCTTTTGTCTAATTCCGGGGGCAATTTTTGTTACCAGGCTCTCTCTCTGTCTCTCTCCCCCTCTCTCTCTGCCTCTCCCCCTTAATCCCCCCCTCGCCCCCCTCTTCCCCCTCAATCTCCCTCCCCCCTCTCTCTCTCTAACTCCCTCTCCCTCCCCCCATCTCTCTCCCCTTCCCCCCCCTCTCTCCCTTTCCCTCTCCCCCCTCTCTCCTTTCCCTCTCTCTATCCCCCTTTCCCTCTCTCTCTCTCTCCCACCTTTCCCTCCCCCCTTCCCCCCCTCTCTCTCCCCTTTCTCCCTCCCCCCAATCCCCCCCTCTCCCTCTCCCCCTCCCCTCTCCCTTCACCCCCCCCCAATCTCCCTCCCCTCTGCCTTTCTCCCCCCCCCCAATCTCCCTCCCCTCTCCCTCCCCCTCTCTCTCTTTCCCTCCCCCTCTCTTCCTCCCTCTCTCCCTCTCTCCCCCCCAACCCCCCCTCCCCCTCTCCCCCTCCTCTCTTCCTCTCCCTCCTTCTCTCCCCTCCAATCTCCCTCCCCCTCTCCCCCCTCTCTTCCTCTCCCTCCTTCTCTCTCTCCCCTCTCCCTCTCTCTCTTCCCTCACCCTCTCCCACTCTCTCCCCCCCCTCTCTCTCTCTCCTCTCTCTCTCTCCCCCTCTCTCTCCCCCCCCCTCTCTTTGGGACAGCCCCTCAACCTTGTACGGGATGGTCAGCTTTGGCTGGCTAGCCTTTGGCTAGGCAGACCACACTGGAAACCTTGACCCTGTCAGGAGCCTTGCACCTCGGAGGATAATGGTAGAGGTCCTACCCCTTTGGGGGTAGGACACACCCCTAAGTGCACTTTCTAGTGTGGTGTTGCACCCCTTTTGTTCATTTATTGGGTTTTAGTTTTTTCGCACCACCACGGACTTAAAAAAACAAACAAAAAAAGAGCAAATCTACTGTAAGGAATGTATTCTTCCTCCCACTTACAACCAATGTAAGGGGCATTTTTCCTCCCTCTCACCACCAATGCATTCTCCTCCTACTGATCACCAATGCAATGCAGCTCACTTCCTTCTACTAACCACCAATGGAAGAAAAGCATTCTCATGTTCTAGATCACGCACTTTTAAGACACAGTGACTGTTCAGTGTGTTTTGGCTATGGTTGCTGTTCAGTTTGACCAAGGGTGTCCCTAGTCAGTTATAAGCCTAGCAATGATCAGCACCCCTCACCACCAATGGGCAACAACTCCACAAACAATCCAATGGCAGGGCATCACTCTTTCTTATTACATAAAACCCCGGACCCTGCACTCCCTATATCCGCTCTCCCCGGACCCTGCATTCACTATATCCGCTCTCCCCGGACCCTGCATTCACTATATCTAGTCTCCCCGGACCCTGCATTCACTATATCTAGTCTCCCCGGACCCTGCATTCACTATATCCACTCTCCCCGGACCCTGCATTCACTATATTCGCTCCCCCCGGACCCTGCATTCACTATATCCGCTCTCCCCGGACCCCGCATTCACTATATCCGCTCTCCCGGGACCCTGCATTCACTATATCCGCTCTCCCCGGACCCTGCATTCACTATATCCGCTCTCCCCAGACCCTGCATTCACTATATCCGGCCTCCCCGGACCCTGCATCCAGTATATCCGGCCTCCCCAGACCCTGCATTCACTATATCCGCTCTCCCTGGACCCTGCATTCACTATATCCGCTCTCCCCGGACCCTGCATTCACTATATCTGGTCTCCCCGGACCCTGCATTCACTATATCCGCTCTCCCCGGACCCCGCATTCACTATATCCGCTCTCCCCGGACCCTGCATTCACTATATCTGCTCTCCCCAGACCCTGCATTCACTATATCTAGTCTCCCCGGACCCTGCATTCACTATATTCGGTCTCCCCAGACCCTGCATTCACTATATCCGGTCTCCCCGGACCCCGCATTCACTATATCTAGTCTCCCCGGACCCTGCATTCACTATATCCGGTCTCCCTGGACCCTGCATTCACTATATTCGCTCCCCCCGGACCCTGCATTCACTATATCCGCTCTCCCCGGACCCTGCATTCACTATATCCGCTCTCCCCGGACCCTGCATTCACTATATCCGGCCTCCCCGGACCCTGCATTCACTATATCCGGCCTCCCCGGACCCTGCATCCACTATATCCGGCCTCCCTGGACCCTGCATTCACTATATCCGCTCTCCCCGGACCCTGCATTCACTAAATCTTGTCTCCCACGGTACACAGAACATGGAAATGCAATTATTTTAGTAAATATAAACAGCTAAATACCTTTTCTCATCAGCAGTATATACGTAGCAGTCTTGTGACTTCTATCAGTGTCCAGCTGAGCACTGGTTAAAGCTTTTAGAAGGAGTTTTCATTCTGCACTGACTGTCCTATGAGGCTGCATAACCTCTGACCCTCTGTCTAGTGCTGATTGGCCCTGTTCTGATCACATACACCCTCCCAAAAAAGAAAAAAAAAAAGCTTTCTAGCAATACACACTAAACTGAGCATGTGCAGAGTGACTCCTAGAGCTCTGTACTATCAGCAGATGGATTGGGGACAGCAGGAGAAGCAGAGAAGACAGGATCAAACAGCATTTTAACACAATGCAGAGGATTAACCCCTTAGTTTCCACAGTGAGTATAACAAGCATGATTTACTGCATCTACAGACTGATTGTACTGTTGGGGGTTCAGGAACACTTTAAGCAGCCCATAGATGACTCAGTTTTCTTTCCTTCCACTGTAGGTAAATGTGTATCTCATTTAGGGCTAACATATAAATGAATGAAACCATAAATATACATGAAACAAACCAGCAGCTGGATATCAATGAAAAGATTCAATCAAACCAAGATCTGACATGGCTCGGGAAAATCCACAGACACCCAAATTGTTACGTGCCTCTTTTGGGGTTTGCCACATTGCATATAAAAGCCCAACAATATATTCTAGCTCCCATCCAAATGGCGCATCGTAGGGTAACACAGGTTATTAGTGTCAGTGGAGACCACCTTACATTGGGAGAAGCCCCCCCACCCCTTACGTTGTTGTTGGTTGAGAAGAAACCACACAGTAGCGTCAGTGGAGAACGACCCTTTTTACTTTGGTGGTCAGAGGCAGGGGCGGACTGACCATTTGGAAACTCGGGCACTGCCTGAGGGCCCGGGGTTAGTAGGGGGCCCCATAAGATGCCCCTGGTACCTTTCATAGGCTTTTTTGGGTGTGGTTTGAGCGTGGGCAAGGACACAGGGGCCCCATGATCCCCTATTGCCCGGGGGGCCCCATGAGTTGTCAGTCCGCCCCTGGTCAGAGGTTTTTTTTTTTCTATTATGTCAAACAGAAGCTTCAGAAGAGGATCCAGTTCTTCTTTCACCGGTCAGCACTGTTTTGTATCTGTGTAAAATACACGGGATCAGAGGAAGCCATTACAAGATGCTGTAGTTAGCCACTTTCCTGCCGCCCCATATAGAAGAAGTACTGCTACAGGGCGGCAGGGCTGTGCAAAGTCATATATATATATATATACTGTATATATATATATATACATGATTTGCATTTCCGGGTAGGGGGTGCGTTGCCCTACCCGCACTGCTATTGGCTGCTTGACATGTCAATCGCCGGGTCCCAGCCAGCGATTGTCGGCCGGGACTCGGCGATCTTCGGCAGAGCTGACAGGGGAGCGACCTGTGTGTAAGCAACACAGGCCTCTCCCGTCAGCAAGGACATGCTGCTTTGTATTTCTCTGCACAGCAGCATGTCTCCCTAGCAGGGGCGGACTGACAACTCCTGGGGCCCCCGGGCAATAGGGGATCATGGAGCCCATGTGTCCTTGACCAAACTCAAAAAAGCCTATGAAAAAGGTACCGGGGCATCTCATGGGGCCCCCTACTGACCCCGGGCCCTCAGGCAGTGCCCGAGCTTCCAAATGGTCAGTCCGCCCCTGGTCCCTAGTAAAACACAACACAGCACATCATGTGAAACACACACAGCACACAGTTAACCTTTTGATCGCCCCAGATGTTATCCCTGTCAGTGTGCTTACAGTGAAGCACACACCCCCCGCCCCCTAGTAAAACGCTCCCATCAAACAGTTAACCCTTTGATTGCCTCAAAATGTTAACCCCTTCCTGCCCAGTGCCATTAGTACAGTGTCAGTGCTTTTTATTAGCACTGATCACTGTATTGGTGTCACTGGGGATGTCAGTGACACCAAGTCAGATCCCCTCCCAGTATCAGAATGCCTGTCACAGTCCCACCATAAGTCACTGATCACCACATTACTAGTATAGAAAAAAAAAATCCCAGTATACATACCGCCATTCGTAGGCGCTATAACTTTCACGTAAACCAATTGTTATACACTTATTGGGATTTTTTTTAGCAAGGAGCAGAACACATTTTGGCTGAAAATTTTGAAGAAATTTTATTGTAAATTTTTTTTTAATAGATAGGTTTTATAGCAAAAAGTCAAAAATATTGGGGGTTTTTTTTCATAATTGTCGGTCTTTTTTTATTTATAGCGCAAAAAATAAATAAAACGCAGAGGTGATCAAATACCACCGAAAGAAAGCTCTATTTGTGGGGAAAAAAAATTTAATTTAATTTATGGTACTTATACTGTATATCGCCATCAGTTTACGCAGCGCTTTACATATATATTGTACATTCACATCAGTCCCTAACCCTCAAGGGGCGTACAATCTAAGGTCCCTAACCCTCAAGGGGCGTACAATCTAAGGTCCCTAACCCTCAAGGGGCGTACAATCTAAGGTTCCTAACCCTCAAGGGGCGTACAATCTAAGGTCCCTAACTCACATTCATACATACACATACTAGGGACAATTTAGACAGGAGCCAATTCACCTACCAGCATGTCTTTGGAGTGTGGGAGGTAACTGGAGTACCTGGAGGAAACCCACACAGGCACAGGGAGAACATGCAAACTGCAGGCAGGTGGTGCTGTGGCTGGGATTTGAACCAATGACCCTAGTACTGCCAGGTGGAAGTGCTAACCATTTAGCCTCTGTGCTGCCCATTTATGTACAGCATTGCATGACTGTGCAAGTTCTAGTTAAAGTAATGGATTGGCGTAGCTCAAATAATGGCCTGGTCAGGAGGGGGAGGGGGGGGGGGGAGGGTAAATCCTCTGTAGGGCAAGCGGTTAGCACCTATATTTTGTTTATTGGAAAGTTCATTATTTCAGCTCCTCTGGATAGATAATGTAATTGCTTTGCAGATTGTACACCTACACCGATGTGCAGGATAAAAAAAACCAAACATTTCATTGAGGGGTTAAAGTGCATCGTTAGTCTACGGACCGACAACCCGCTCCATTAGTTATCAGACATGCTAATAACAATAGATTAAAAAAATTTAGTATATAAACTTACCACGGAATAGAAAGGAAGTTACACCTGAAAAAAAAAAAAAAGTACTTTTATTGTTGAATTGAAATGACCCATCTACAACCTGTGACCCCCCTCCTCATGCTCACACCCTTTCCCCTACCAAACCTGTATTATGAACAACGATAGATGGACATCCACCAATGAACCAGTTTGTCGGTTTGGGGACATTTGCTCTCTCTGAGCTGGCGGAACACTAATCTAATATAAAAAGACTTCCTGCGCTAAGAATGAGGCCCTATCCCTATAGCTGCTGACACTTAACCTCCTACCAATGTGAGTACAATACAATTAATAAATAGTGCAGCGCTAAACCATAAATCTAAAATAAATATATATATAAATAAATACAAAATTAATATATATCATATAAAAAGTGCAGCCGTGCAAATAAAGAATAAATTCAATAAAGTGCAACACGTGTATTCCCCTCGGGAATAATCAGAGTGACCAAGTGATCACAACCAGGGGCGGACTGACCATTTGGAAACTTGGGCACCGCCCGAGGGCCCGGGGTCAGTAGGGGGCCCCATTAAATGATCCTGGTACCTTTTTCATAGGCATTTTTGAGTTTGGGCAAGGACACAGGGGCCCCATGATCCCCTATTGCCCGGGGGGCCCCATGAGTTGTCAGTCCGCCCCTGATCACAACTTATAAATAAAACCTCAATTAAATAAAGTGCAATACGTGTATTCCCTACGGGAATAATCACAGTGGTCAAGTGATCACAGCAAACAATCAAAATACACTCTAATATAAATCACCACTTATTGTAAATATGTCCATATGTACTGTATATAGCAGGGGTGGGCAAACTTTTTGACTTGAGGGCCGCAATGGGTTCATATATTGGACCCGGGGGCCGGACCAAGAGTAGATGAATGATGTGTATGTGTCATCCATAGTAAGTATAGTAATATTCCCCCATAGAAAGCATAGTAATTAATCCCCCATATAGTAATTCATCCCCCATATAGTAATTCATCCCCCATAGTAATTCATCCCCCATATAGTAATTAATCCCCCATATAGTAATTCATCCCCCATATAGTAATTCATCCCCCATAGTAATTCATCCCCCCTATAGTAATTCATCCCCCATATAGTAATTCATCCCCCATATAGTAATTCATCCCCCATAGTAATTCATCCCCCATAGTAATTCATCCCCCATATAGTAATTCATCCCCCATAGTAATTCATCCCCCATAGTAATTCATCCCCCATATAGTAATTCATCCCCCATAGTAATTAATTCCCCATATTAATTCATCCCCCATATAGTAATTCATCCCCCATAGTAATTCATCCCCCGTATAGTAATTCATCCCCCATAGTAATTCATCCCCCATATAGTAATTCATCCCCATAGTAATTCATCCCCCATATAATAATTCATCCCCCATATAGTAATTCATCCCCCATAGTAAGTCATCCCCCATATAGTAATTCATCCCCCATATAGTAATTCATCCCCCCTATAGTAATTCATCCCCCATATAGTAATTCATCCCCCATAGTAATTCAACCCCCATATAGTAATTCATCCCCCATATAGTAATTCATCCCCCATAGTAATTCATCCCCCATATAGTAATTCATCCCCCATAGTAATTCATCCCCCATAGTAATTCATCCCCCATATAGTAATTCATCCCCCATATAGTAATTCATCCCCCATAGTAATTCATCCCCCATATAGTAATTCATCCCCCATATAGTAATTCATCCCCCATAGTAATTCATCCCCCATATAATAATTCATCCCCCATATAGTAATTCATCCCCCATAGTAATTCATCCCCCATATAGTAATTCATCCCCCCTATAGTAATTCATCCCCCATATAGTAATTCATCCCCCATAGTAATTCATCCCCCATATAGTAATTCATCCCCCATATAGTAATTCATCCCCCATATAGTAATTCATCCCCCATATAGTAATTCATCCCCCATAGTAATTCATCCCCCATAGTAATTCATCCCCCATAGTAATTCATCCCCCATATAGTAATTCATCCCCCATATAGTAATTCATCCCCCATATAGTAATTCATTCCCCATATTAAGTCCCCCCTGTGTCAATTCACTTACCTTTGCTCCGTGCGTTCCTCTCGCCGTGTTCCCGCGCCGTTGCGGTGTAGCATGAAAATCTGTCTCCTATGAGGATCTGTCCCCCTCGACGTATCTGCGCATGTGCCAGTTTCAGGCATTAGCAGACGATCGGCGATCTCCGGCACATGCGCAGATACGTCGAGGGGGACAGATCCTCATAGGAGACAGATTTTCATGCTACACCGGTCTTCAGGGCGGACTGTGAGAGGAGCCTAGCGGGAGCCTAGCTCCGTGGTCCGGATTAAAAGGCTCGCCGGGCCGTAGTTTGCCCATTGCTGGTATATAGTGTCCAATACAAAATCTTCATGCAGGTGATATCAAGTGTCCACACTGTGTATATCCAAAAAGTAGCTGCAGTGGCCCCTCACCTCCTTACATAGACCCTACAGGGTCAGCTCGCTTTGGAAAAACCACCACTCAGGTGTATCCCAGGATCCTCCCCAGCGATGTATACTCTATCAGCAGCTTCCTCTCCAGTTCATATGTAAACAAAAGACTCTCATAGTGTAAAACCGCAATTTATTAAATACACTGTATACAAAATTATCCACTCACATGATTATTCATCTTTTGTATGGCTCCTATACCTCATGCTATGCCTGCCTTGCATGGGTATTAGATATAGGGGTTTCAAATATGGCCGCCACGCCGGAAATGACGTCACCATGCTCCCAGAATCCTCCTCGTGTACCGACGCGTTGCGTCACGCTAATCACGTGACTTCCTCCCTGCCAATGTAGCGGTAAAATGAGTATCTCATGAAGATATGTATCCCCTGAAGCGACTGCGCATGTGCCGGTTTCAGGCCAAAGAAGCCGATCTCTGACTTTAGCACAGAGCTGGCGATCGACTTCTTCGGCCTGAAACCGGCACATGCGCAGTTGCTTCACGGTATACTCATTTTGCCGCTACACCGGGGTGGGGGGCAGCTGTCACTGTGCTGGTATTCTGCTCCTGCACCCCCTGTGATGGTGTCACCCGGTGCGGCCCGCACCCCCGCCACTCTCCTAGGGACGCCACTGCAGGACAGTATTCCATGTAGCAGTGAAGTGCCGGCTCCCCCTAGGATGGGAAGTGGTGACATTAGCCCAGGACCCGAGGTGGTCAGCAGTCTCTGATTGGAGGATCGATCCATACATCTCTGGTGCTCCCACCGGCAAACATGATCCTCCAGCTGTAACAGCGAGCCGGCTAGTGACTGAATGGGGTGTGTCCTGCACTGGCTCCGCCTTCTTATACACAGCTGGAACCAATCAATAGGCGGGGGTGTGCTCCGGTTGCAGGGTTAACCCCATATGAGTAGGATGATGGGGGCCTGATGTGTATGAGAGGGAAGCGGTGTAGTGCTGGGAGGCCGCCTGTCCTCACCGAGAGTCGCAGCCTGGATTCCGCACCTCAGGGGGGGAGCCATCAGAGGTGGA